>NC_091131.1:14959799-15259799 GCF_040183065.1 Periplaneta americana | reverse complement strand
TGTTTATATTAATGTTTTTGATAAGTGTCTTAGGGCACTTCAGGCCATAATTTGTTTTTAAATTAATATTTCAGAAAAATTGTTTCTTATAATTTCTTATATTTAGAATTCTTCTTGGAAATGATGTACACCTACATTTATAACAAAATCTTTCACCTATTCTATTTAGTTAAACGTTCTGTACAGCCATAAAAAATTTCAGACTTCTGAGTTGAACTAGTTTTTGAGAAAAGTGTGCCTGAAATGTAAAAAATCAAACTTTCGGGAAATAGCAAAAAAAGGACATTAAAAAAAATGTTAGCTAGAAATCTTTGATAGCAGTGGACTCAGAAAACATTCCATAAAGGGCAGTGGAAAAAATTGTTATCCTAGATAATGTAGTCCTAGAGAATACTAACTTTCTTTTCAACAGTGAATAATCATAAAATTATCCTGCGAACTCTACCAGATGTCCTTAAAAAATTAGACTCACAAAACACATTTCTTTCAAGGAAAACTTTGACAGTTATAGAAAAACATTATTTGACTTTTTTCTTGAGTTATTTATACTCTACTACCTGTATTTTTTGTCAGTTCATATCGTTTACACCCTGTATAATAAAAACTGTGTTTGATAAGGTCATTTCTTCCTTGATTCAAGTCCCACAGTTTCGTGTGTCAGTTTATTCTAAGCAACACAAAAAATCATGGAAAAAATGTTTCTTGAAGTCACTCGATTTTGTGTGTGTGTTTTTTTTTTATTTCAAATAAAGATACATTCTATTTTATTAAAAACTAGCCGTACCCGTGCGCTCCGCTGCACCCGTTAGAAATAAATATAAAGTAATTACATAATTAAAATAGGACATTTGATCCAGGGAACATCCGTGTTTGAGAGAAGGATAATTCGTTTAATATGTTACTTAATTTAAATTTTATTAGATAAATTAAAATGCGATCATTTTGGTCCAGAGAGCACTCATTTGGTGCAATGACAATTCCTTTAACAGTTTCTTATTTGTTATTACATGGAATCATAGTTTAATGAATGTACAACATAGCCTATTAAGTTTTCTGTGCATAAGAAGCTATTTTAATCTTACCTGTCCTCAATTCACTCAGACGTTACTGTAATAACATTATAGCATTATGTCCATCTAGAGAAACTACACTTTCCAATGGTGAATTAATAATTAATTATACAAATCGGTTAATTTAGCATCCGATATTACTTCATACAAACACAGACATTCTCTTTAGGCTATGTTTAACATCTTTCGATTGTTGTTGTCCAAGGCTCCTTATAGAGGAAGTCATTTATTCTTATTTCATTGCACCACCTGAGATGGCGTTAGTTTAATTTTCTAACTCGTTTATCTCATTAAATATCAGTCCTATCAAAATTTTGCAAAGAATAAAACTTATCGGAAATCATATTTAAAGAAACCTTTGTTATGTAACATTTTTTTTTACAAAAATCAATAATAAGCGAGATATTTCGATTTATTTAATTCAGGCCTCCCTTTTAAATAATGTATTTTGAATGCCATATAGCCTAAAATCTAAGTTACAACGAACATAATTTATATTCGAATTTACATATAAATCGATTCAGCCATTATCGCGTGAAAAGGTAACAAACATCCAGACAGACAGACAGACGGACATACAAACAAATTTCAAAAAAGCGATTTTCGGTTTCAGGGTGGTTAATTATATATGTTAGGACCAATTATTTTTGGAAAATCGAAAATTACCAGAAAAATTTCGGCTACAGATTTATTATTAGTATAGATTACTCGAACCATCTCGTTCCATCAACGCTAGGTAACTGTTCAGTTGATACAACTGTATTAAAACAGTAACTGGATAGCTACAATGAGTTGAGTTGATGGAGCGAGAGGGCTTTCAGTGTTATGAACCAAACTGCTCCATCCAAGAAGTAGCGCTATGGCTAATATTAAGGTGGTGTAATAACCGTAGTGAGGTTCGTGAAATTAATTCGAGCCCGAGACTGGTCGGTTTACAAAGTGAGGCGGTTATTTTTGCAGGCAGGCAGCCCGCCTGAGTGGCCATTATTTTAATGCGAGTGCACATTACAACGCAGGAAGCGAAATGGAGCCTTGGCTGAATTAGCCACACTGACCTCTTCACGTGTATCTTATCTGGAACGCATTCACGGCATCAGCTGGAGATAGCAAGAGCCATTTCCACCTCTCCACATTCAATTTTATCTTTGTAGACCTTGCTTCCAAAAACAGAGATTACTCACAAGGGACCTCCCACAATACCAATCGATATCCTATTTTGCAGTCTTTACAAGGTAAATATTATTAAAAAAAAAGATGGAGCTATTAAAGCGTAGATTCTAAAACACACCGTAAGATTACTGTCCGTCCGAGTGTTTACGTCGCAGGGTCGTCGGAACGGTGAAAATTACGTGACACTCCACTAAAAATGACAACTTTTTTTATAATCATTTTTTCAACCAAATTTTGAGAGGATGTTTACTATGTAAAGGACTAACAAAAAGTACAAAACTGCAAAAAAAAGTATTCTCATTAATCCACTCGTTTAGGCGATTGAAGAATTTTCTACCCTTTTCCAGGAAAAAAATGTTAGCGCAAACACTCGTGATGCCCCACTTACATTACTGTGATATCCTGTTTACTGACCTAAGCGTTACTTCGGCGCAGAGACTACAACGTGTTCATAATATGTGCGTCCGTTTCGTCTGCAATATTCGCCGGGCTGATCACGTAACACCATCCCTCGAAATGTTGTCCTGGCTCCGTCTAGAAGATCGTAGGAAAATCCACTGTCTTTCCCTTCTCTTTCACATATTGCATTTCTCTACTCCTGTCTATCTTGCGTCTCGTTTTCAAAATTTATCCACCCATCATAACCTAGACACACGATCACAACACTCCTCAATATTATCCATTCCCTCCCACCGAACATCCTCATATTCATCTTCTTTCACTGTGGCTGTTCCTCGGCTTTGGAATTCCCTACCGAGTAATGTCAGGGACTGTCAGACATCAAACCAATTTAAGAATAGGCTAACGAAATATTTTTCTAACAATTCGTGTTAACAATAACAGCTCTTTCAGGTTTCTCAATGTTTAATGGTTATATATAATCACAGAATAAATATTTAAAGTATCTCATTATTATTATTATTATTATTATTATCACTTTTCTTACCAATGTTTATTACTGTCACACTAACATTACTTATCCAACTTTCATTATTTACTTTCATGTTGTTTTATGGTCTAGATATTAATGTAATAACTATGTAACCAATTGTATTCTATTAGAATTAGAGTCTGGCTGGGCGGAAGAGAAGGCCTACTGGCCTTAGCTCTGCCAGATTAAATAAATAAATAAATAATAATAACAATAATAATAACAATAATAATAATAATAATAATTATTATTATTATTATTATTATTATTATTATTATTATTATTATTTTTAAATTCAAATTTTGAACTCCCAAATGTTTTTGGCTTTTGATTTTTTACTTTTTTGTATTCTTTTTATAACTATTTTCAAATCCAAGTTTTTAGTAGGTAGAAGGTTTCAATTTTTAAGCTTCGTTTTTGTTTTTGGTTACATTCACAAGATAAAGAGAAACATTTGTATGCATTAATTTTATGAAATATCTCATTTATTCACTCTGAAAATTTTTCTTGAAATTAAAAAAATGTAATTTTTTCTATAATTCATGAAACAAACAAAATTAATAAAATAAACTAGCAGCATTTTTCACAAAATAAATGCATAGAAACATGCAGCTACCTCATAAATACTTGCGGTAAAAATTTCATCCGGATTGATTAATATTTGGTATAAAAAAGTTCGTGTTGAATCAAGAAAAATAAATTTACGGAAAAATGGATTTGAAAATTAAATGAATATTTATGTAAATTAAAATTCTCCTCCGCTACATTCATATAGTAACTTCAGAGAGCTAACTTTAGAACATATCTGATAATATTACTATTCCTTTATTAACTGCAAAGTAGCACAAACGCTACGTAGGTGTAAATTTTTCTGACATTTTGTATATTCGATTCCATAACCGTTTCAAATGCAAAATCGTTTTAGCTTTTAGGTGTGTTTCCAAATTATATGTAATACGCTTTGTCAAAAGTGGCAACCTTTTCATAAGGGAAGCTTAATTTATTATTATTATCATTATTATTATTATTATTATTATTATTATTAATAATAATCAGAAATTTATAAAAAAGAATTCTTTGATGAAAAATAATTTTGTCAGCTGTCTAAATACCACGCCCCCTTACAGCTTTAATTAAAAAAATAAATATATCTGTATTGACAATTGAACTAAAAGGCTTAACTGACAATCGTATGGTGACAATGATGAATTTGTAACATCCAACCTTGGCAAACCGAAGGAACACAATAACAAGCATCAATGCAACTGATATTACGCAACATTTCATCGTGGTACAGTGCTTCGACCTGCGTAAGTGAAACAACATGAATCCTTGGTGTGTTAATATATAACAAACAAATTTTAACATTTTAATACGTGCAACACAGTGCAACTCAAAAAAACATTTAATAAATATAGGAACTGCATGTGATAACAACTTCAAGATAACCATATTGTCACATAAAACAATGGGACTTTTATTGTAGATGTAAATTAGTATAGATTTTAATTATTAGCAAGTGTTTTTAATTTAATTATAATATATTATTTTGTAAACGATGGTAGATCATCAAGGGTACATACCATATAGTTCACACAATAAGGTGTATCTATTTGACCATGTAATAAGGCAATTCCATGCATTTGAAAATGGCACATACAGTAAGTGCCGAAAACGTTAATGTTTAATCCAAATATAAACTAGTAAGTATAGACGGTTCGCCCAATTCAATATTATTATATGACAACGTGCTTATCGGAGAATCATACAAAATGAAAATACAAAATGAAAATAATAAATCCATTTGGTTTATGAAAATATACATTCTTAAGGAGAGAAATAGCCAATAAAAATGTTTTGCAAAATTTTCATGATTTTCAGTGGAGTCTCCCCCTAGCGGGGCCTTTTTCTGTAAAAGATTTTAACAGTTTTATAATATTATACATATTTTTTATTTTATGTAGGTTATTTTACGACGCTTTATCAACATCTTAAGTTATTTAGCGTCTGAATGGAGATGGTGATAATGCCGGTGAAATGAGTCCGGGGTCCAGCACCGAAAGTTACCCAGCATTTGCTCATGTTGGGTTCAGGGAAAACCGCGGAAAAACCTCAACCAGGTAACTTGCGCGGCCAGACGCGCTAACCGTTATTCCACAGGTGTGGACAATATTATATAAACTTCCAAATCCCAACAGCCCAGCCACTGACCTTCATCATATGGTAACGCAGAATTCCTGCATGGAAATATTATGTACTTCGGTACATCATAATAATATGATATGCGTAGCTAACCAAGACGGCGTCATCCCTTCGGATCCCGGCCACTTAGTCACTCGTGATGAGTGCACCTCTGTACATAGTGCGTTGGACATTGTGCCACTGTCACATATTCTGTGACACAGTACATGGATAGTTCACCCAAGGGAAAACTGATAATCATCACTTGTTCACTTCCACATTACAGTACACATCGGGTAACAAACTCTAGTGCTGCTCATCGGAGTGACTACTACCGCGGAGGAATCGAAGATTACGAATAAAGCTCTCCACCGGTGATCTCCGGTACTATCGTAGGTGAAACAGGGAACAAAGGAGGGATGCGGTGGTTCGGAGCGAAGCGAAGTTGGAGGACGTAGAGCTCAAGGACGACCGGCGCGTACGGACTGAGGGTAGTTGTGAGTGGAATAAAATGGCACCAAATCGTATATCCGTCGCTTGGAAATTCTTTAATTTAGTTGGAGATAATAATAAAGTCGCACGCTGTTAACTTTGTCGGCGAATTTACTCTAAGGGTGGTGATACTTTGAATTTGTTAGACCATTTGAAGAGATCGAACAATCGCGAACTTGAATACACTAAGTAAGTAAATTTAACTATTGAAAACACTTCTGAACTCTTTTTAAAAGCGTGTTTACTTTGATTTATATATAAAGGTAAAGGTAAAGGTATCCCCGTAACATGCCATGAAGGCACTTGGGGGGCATGGAGGTAGAGCCCCATGCTTTCCATGACCTCGGCACTAGAATGAGATGGTGTGGTCGGCACCACGCTCTGACCGCCTTTTACCCCCGGGAAAGACCCGGTACTCAATTTTATAGGAGGCTGAGTGAACCTCGGGGCCGTTCTGAAAGTTTGGCAGCAACAAAAAAATCCTGTCACCACCTGGGATCGAACCCCGGACCTTCCAGTCAGTAGCCAGCTGCTCTGATTTATATATAAAAGTTCTAATAAATAATTTCGTGGTTTTATGTGCAGACAGAGTAACATTGCGAATGAAAAACTGAAAAGCAGAAGAATTTCAGCAAAAAAGGACCCTCTAAGATTGATCCAGCATATTGTTACGAGATGAAACTCCAAACTTCAGTGATGAGCCGCTTACTTGAAATGAAATATGAGTTGGTGATTGTGTTGCCAGAAGTCATACGCTCCTAGGCCGCTAACAGGTCCGTACTTGGAAATGTCTATGGCGTGGACCAGGTTAGATAGATTCTCTGAGTAGGTCTAAATTTTAATATGCAGGTATGTAAGTTTTTTGGCTAACATTAAGAGCCGCGGTTGTAGTACTCGTACTTGCTGTCAAAAATAAATTATTACCATTCAGATACACATTGACAATTAATTAGTGATATCGTTTTCGTAGTTTTAAAATTACGCAAAACATTTGATACGATTTTTTTGAACTGCTTTAGTGCTATTGTTCGAAAAGTGCAAAAGTCCACAGTCTCGAAAAAAATTCTTGAAATTTCTATAAAACGTAACTTTCGAGGCAATAAAAATCATACATAATTATGGAATATTTAAAAGGCAACTTGAGTTATCAGATTAAAATATTGAGTTTCATTCTGAAACCAAAGAAACGTGTGGTTATAATATAATTACAATTATCCTTATGTTGATATCCGCTTATATTTTTTATTACAGAGGAAGAGTGACGCGTTTTAGAAGAGACAGTTCAAATACTGACACCCTTTAACACAATGATCACAATGCTGTCTGGTGAAGAATCTTAATAAATTATTTTGGACAGTAAACTTTAACCCATTGATACCACACGTTTCTTTTGTTCCATTCTGAAACTCCCTTAATATATTTTACGTTAAACTAAACCGATTAGAATAATAATTGACAAAAACTGCTTGCGAATAAACGAGTGTTTATAAATGTTTATATTAGCTACTGAAAAGCTTTACTTCTGCGTTAGTTTTCAGTTAATTTTAATGTTATTAATTTGATCAATGACATAAAATTAATACGCCTTTCCACATATAATATGAATTTCAAAACTATAAAAAAAAATCTGTCAGCTAACATAGTACTTCAGGCAAAACAAGAAAAAAAGATGAGTCGAAGAAAAAGAGAGAGAGAGAGAGGCAAATAAAAAAGAGAAAATAAACAAAAAAAAATTACACACTTATTCTAAAAGATACGCCGACGTTACTACCTGATCCGATTAAAGGAATGCTCAGCGGAAAGTGCATGTCTGCGCCACAGCACATATACAGGGACATCATTTTATTTTTACTTCAATTTTTATTGTACCTGAGTTTTTGAATGTACTTCACTCCCTCCCCTTCTACTAGTAAACTTTCAACCGTTCACGACACAGAGCCGAGGGCGCGTAAGCAGTACTGAGTTAGTGAGTATAGTACGTTCCAGAAATATGTTCGCGTTTTCCAGTGACAAAAGAGCTTTCAATATTGAATCATATTTTCGTACAGGTACTGTCGTCCGTTTGCCTACCTCGCATCCCGGTTTCCCCCACCTGCTTCTGTTCGCCCCTCTGTTAAGTCTAGTAGCTGGGCTTTCTTAGCTCTTTTCTGAAAACATTAATTTCTGTTAGGAATTGGACGTCTACGTAATAATATACAAGTGTTTAAAATAACTTAAATAAAAGGGCCTCGTTAAGTAATTAACTGTCATGTGATCCCCCCCCCCTTTCTACGACCCTGCGACAAAACCACTTGAACGGACAGTAGATAGCGTTTCTGAATAATTTTATCTTTTCGGATCGGGCAGAAGTGAAGATTGAATTTACAGTACGTAAGGTACTCTTTTATAGAGCAGGTACAGAATTATTTCAACATGAGTTACTCGTACGAAGGACGAAACTGGTAATTGGAATTAGGTACAATAGTCTATAGTGCGATAATATGCACAAAAGAACTGAAGCCTGTATCGAAATGAACGGCCACCTTTTCAAAAATGTGTTTAAATATCCATATTATGATTATTTTTCAATTTAACTTCATTCTCTATACTGTACGCTAATGTGCTGTAACAGTACAATATACACTGCGTAATTAATACTTCCGAATGGATAGCTCAATTCGTGAGTAAAAACACTAAGTGTTAATACAGTACTCTATTTTGATTAAACAAAAACCTAATGAAAATTATCAAACTTAAAATTGCGATATTTCTTAGTTTACATAAATGGATGAAGTACTTTTCTTCCCTCCTATACCTAGTAAAGTGATTTGTATTTTACGCCAGTATCATCGACTCCAGTCGTAGAAAGGGTAGCAAACGGTGTTTCCTGTTTCAATCGTTAATAGAAAGGTATAGCCAGGTAAATATTGAAAATGTTAGTAAAAATAAAATGATGTCCCTGTACAATCTGCGCGGCATCAATCGGAGGTAACCGGAGGTCTCCGATTGAAAGCGCACAAACAACCGCTCCGGAGAAAAACCTAATCATAAGCAGCATAAACAAACCCCAATATCTTCAAGTAATGGAACTGCACGTGAACATATCTGAGAATAATGGCTGGGCAAATGTTTTCTGGTTCGTCTCCACACATCCCGGCCCTCTGAATAAGGCAAGGGCCCTCAGCAGCAATATTCACAGCGCTGCGCCGACTTCTGAACGATTATCGACGTGTATAAATACCTGATACAGTTCCAACCCCATAAGCCGGCGTATAAATATCGACCAGACAGCTGTTGCAGAGTGGACGTGTAGCCAAACCGAAAAAACAACCACAATGCAGGCAGCAGGCTCTTCGCCGCACAGACACAATCCATAATCTGTTGATACCTTATCGGTTCTCAGAGGAATGCTTGCTTTGGAACTGAGGTGACTCAGCTGCGAAATCAGGAGTAATTAGAACACTTACGAAGAACTAGATAAGGCTGCGTGATAAGTACAGGGTGATTCTTAAATAGCATGTTTTACGAATTTGATCTTCTGAGGGCTAGGAAGTAACTCTGGAAACACGAAAGTATGAGTTAATCCGTAACGAGCTTTGGGTTTGAAGATTACTTAGACCAGTGGTCGTCAGCACTCGCTGAAATGTGCAAAGGGTACGCGGTGCTGTCCCATGTGCACCGTCGTGCAACAGGGAGAGATAGAGAGCATACCCGCTAGCAACTATGAGAGCACTATAGTGCACTGCGTTTTCCGCGGTTAAGAGAGGCTAGCCCCAGTGTGCTCTGTGCTGACGACTTCTGACTTACACATTAACAAAATGATAGACGCCCAGAAACTAAAAATACTTCTTACGGCTACAGTGAAGTGAAGTAATGATTAGAGATGAACAACGACCGAGAAAGCGAGACTAACAGCGCCCGCAAAGCCGGAAACCCGCACGACAATGTTGCATTACGTCGCGTCCTTGACGTAAAGACTGGTTGTGAGTGTTTCGATACTCGATATTGATGACTCCCGAAGTCCCGAAGTCAAGCAGCTTGAATCGCCACAGTTGTTTATACCTGACTGAACTTTTATCTACTTTGGCAATAGCTATATAAGTTATGTATAAACCAAGTAGCCTATTTGAAACATTATCTCTACCTTTCAGTGTATAATAATCCGTTTCCCAATCTTTAATTACTAGGCCCTTATTAAAAGGCTAGAAATTTTCTTTTCATATGTTTAAGATCAATTGTACAATTTCAAGTAAAAAGATATTTATGTTATGTTTTCGAAATGCAAATTTATTTGCGAATATTTTTTTCTACTTAATATTACCATCTATACTAATAATAAATCTGTAGCCGAAATTTTTCTGGTAATTTTCGATTTTCCGAAAATAATTGGTCCTAACCGAAAATCGCTTTTTTGACATTTTTGTTTGTATGTCTGTCTGTATGTATGTTTGTTACCTTTTCACGCGATAACGGCTGAACCGATTTATATGAAAATTGGAATATAAATTAAGTTCTTTGTAACTGAGATTATAGGCTATATGGCATTCAAAATACTTTATTTGAAAGGGGAGTTCTAAGGGGGCCTGAATTAAATAAATCAAAATATCTCGCTTATTATTGATTTGTGTGAAAAATGTTACATAACAAAAGTTTCTTTAAAAATGATTTCCGATAAGTTTTATTGTTTACATAATTTTGATAGGACTGATATTTAATGAGATAAATGAGTTTAAAATTAAAATAATGTCATCTAAGACAGTGCAATAAATTAAGAACAAATAACTTCGTCTATGAGGGGCCTTGGACAGCAACAATCGAAAGCTATGAAAGACAGCCTACAGAGAATGTTTCTGTGTCTGTATGAAGTAATATCGAAAGCTAAGTTAACCGATTTGTATAATTAATTATTATTTCACCATTGGAAAGTGTAGTTTCTCTAGATGGACATAATGCTATAATGTTATTACAGTAACTTCTGATATAATATAATATAATATAATATAATATAATATAATATAATATAATATAATATAATATAATATAATATAATACAATGAAGGGTTCACAACCATAGTGGGCCAAGCGCCATTTACTGAATACGTAGAAAACAAAGGTTAAAATTAAGTTATTACCATAATTCAATGGAAACCTATAAAAAAGTAAAATAAAATATACACATTAAATCTAAATCATGTCAATCTTCATTAAACTATGGTTGCATGTAATAAAAATTAAGAAACAGGTTAAAGGAATTGTCATTGCGCCAAATGAGTGTCCCTGGACCAAAATGATCGCATTTTAATTATTTGGATGCAATTTAAATTAAGTAACATATTAAACGATTTATCCTTCTATCAAACACTAATGCTCCCTGGAGCAAACGTCCTATTTTAATTATGTAATTACTTTATATTTATTTCTAACGGGTGCAGCGGAGCGCACGAGTACGGCTAATAGGTAATATATAGGCTAATAGAACCAGAACATTTTGATAACTAAGATACTGTTCTGTTTTGTCTTTTTGTCTCAATTAAACATTTATAATGCTATTTATTTCAATGATGTATGTTATTCAAAGTTACGAAATCTTTCCACGCCGACCAAATGCCATTTCGAAAATAATGAGCGAGACTTGAAGCGCACGAATGACGAGACGAGATTCGAAACACAAATGCAACAAACACAGCGAGCGAGAGCGGTAGTTCTGTTCATCTCTACTGCAGATGCTCTTCGCTTAATTTCAGAGACTTGCGCCCTTTCGGACAGTTATTTTGGCAGCCATTTTTAAAGGTGAGCGCCCTTCAAATCCCATGCAGACTCTGCTGCTGAACTATATTTTTCTCGGTTTTTAGTTTCTGCATTTTTGTCCATGTTCAAAACCTAACTCCTTCCACAAATTTTGAGCTAGCTACATGAAATTTGTTCCACATCTCCCTCAATCTACACTCTATGAAAGGTCGCATGATTATTTGAGTAAGATTTCAAAGGGATTTATTAGGATTGTCAAATAGTAGCCGTAAGCGGACGAAGACATGTGTCTTGACCTGGATATGTCTACGGAAAGAGATGAAGAAGATGAATAATATGAAATCTAAATTATTTTTCTACACGAGAGGGGAAGGGAAATGGACAGTGGCAATGAACATTTCAACCCGGCATTTACCTAAGTAACTGTGGAAAATCACGGAAAAACCAGTGAGGTTGATGGGTTCGGGAATCGAATCACGTACTTCCATAATGCGAGTCCTATGCGGAAAGCATGAGTCATCTCTCTCGGTAAAACTAAAGTATAAATCACTTTATATGTACCTGTATGAATATGAAGCGTTTAATTCCAAACCTTCATAAGTGCAAAAATTAAAAAAATAGAGATATCTATTCCAGTCGATTCAAAATGTACCTCTCCATAATATTACACGAAGTGTTATGTACAATCTCATTTTTTTAGTTTAGTTTAGTTTCCAAAACCTTTCCAATCATTTTTATCTCTAAACTTATTAAATGAAGAATTGTCATTTTGGGTCAAAATGTCATACATTCTTATTTATCTAGATGATTCTAGATGATTATCAGTTAATTCTAAAACTTCATACATCCATACTCCACACCGCCGTCAACACAGAAACTGTACAATATCAGAAGGGGATTTTAAAGCAAACAACACCTTATTTGGTATGTTTCCTATCATTTTAAAAGGGTTAGGTACAGCTTACAGGAGTACAATTTTTGGAAATGTTCAACATGTTTTTCCTCCATTACTGTATCGTGTACAATAATGAAAATTGGTGTGTGTAAAACACTGTCATTCTGCTATATGAAAAAAAAAAAAATATATTTTTACGATTAAAAAAATTATATATATATATATTTTTTTTTTTTCAAAATTCAAAATGATGGCAGTTTACTGTGCAGTGATGAAGCATTTCCCTCATAACTCATAAACTTGTTAACTTTTTCATGTTCTCTCTCTTTTATTTTATTGCTGAAACTCATGTTTACAATATCATGCTCTTTCAACTACATTCCTTAATAAATAATATTAAAAACAAAATAACAATTTTTTTTTTCAAAATTCGGTTCCCTGTGCAGTGGTGAAGCGTTTCCCCCATAACTCAAAAACTATCCAACATTCAGTGATGAAATTTGTTGTGTGTATTTATGCATGTAATTTCTATATAATGCAAGATCACTTCTCTAACTTTAATAGATTATCTAATGAAATATAAAGTCGTTTAAAAAATGTCAAATATAAGTATTTTCTTCTAACACAAAATAAAAACATACTATTATTTATTAAGAAATGTAGTTGAAATAGCATGATATTGTAAGCATGAGTTTCGGCAATAAAATAAAAAAGAGAGAACATGAAAAAGTTAACAAGTTTATGAGTTATGAGGGAAACGCTTCATCACTGCACAGCGAACTGCCACCATTTTGAATTTGGAAAAGAATATATATATATCATATCATATATCATTTTTAAATCATAAAAATATTTTTTATATATAGCAGAAGGACAGTGTTTTACACATACGGATTTTCATTATTGTACAATATACAGTAACGGTAATATTTCCAAACATTTTACTGCTGTAAGCTGTACCTAACCTCTTAAATTAACATATCCAAGTTTCTTGTTCCTCTACAATGAAAAATAGAGAACCCGTTTTCGAAACGTCGTGTGTTTTCGATACACAGCAGAAAGGAAACGGTTCAAAAGTAAAACCTCTTCCACAATACGAAAGAATCCTTGATTGAGGGCGGAGATATTAAAAGGCAGGAACTCGCCGGGTGGTTGAATAAGTTCTTGTGTCAATTATTGGAATAAGGCGGGGATTTCGAGGCCATCATTACAAGCGCTTCTAGCATGGCAATCAGGAAGTCGTTATTCGTTTTCCTCGTTGCAAGGGGTAATAAATGGGCAGTGGTCATACCACATCCATTCCGCTCCCAACAAAAATATAACGAATTCAAATAGAATTTGCAGGAAGCGATTCGTTCGTGTACATATTCATGATGCCAGTGATTTGTAAAGTGGAGGTCGATGCAACGAACAGGTTGTGCATTGCAAGATTATGAATGCACGCCGATGCGATAATTTCTTGCTTAATCCGTCTTCGTCCATGTCCGCGCGCTTTGGAACTAGAACGGGAATTGAAAACAATAGTGGCATAGTTATCTGTTAGCCTAGTCTACATCCGAAAAAATAGAAGTGTCATTAAGATGACACACATCCCGTTACATTTTTATCACGTTTCGTAACAATTCAGTACCTTTATCATGTTGCGAATGATGTTTTCGTCATATATTTCTGCTATTGAAGAAATGAAATTCTAGAGGCTTATTATAATTATTTTTATGCTCGACCATGCCGAAATGTAGTAATTATACACCTGGTAGCAGTCCTTTAATGCATGTCATTAAAATACACCTACTCATTAAAGGTCAGGTCTTTCAGCCAATGACGACTCAGCTTACAACTGTTCAGCCAATGACAGGTCAGCTTTCTACCGTTATAAAACCGCAAGTATCGATTATTCTCGGATATGCAATCGAAAGACAATTAGCGAAAAGTCACGGAGGCTGGAAATCCAATACTGTCGCAGAAGGCTATGTTCTGTTACTATAATAATTAGCGTTAATTGTAAATAATATTCAAATAAATTCAATTTGTCATCTCGTTTTTCAATGTCTAATTTTATTTCAATGTTATCTCTGTAGGTTCTTATGGCCTAGCAAGGTCAATGTGGACATCTGTTCCTCGGAAAAAATCAATACTTTCGCGTCTGCGCACATCTCACAACATACGGGACATTGGCCAAGGTCAGATACAATAAAATTAATAATATCAAGTTAGAAATATGGTCGAGCATAAAAAGTCGTATGAAACTCGCCTATAATGGTAATTAAGAAGCTCGTATGAAAATTATGAAACTCGCTTGCGCTCGTTTCATAAATATCCATACTCACTTCTTAATTACCTTCATTATAGGCTCGTTACATAATGTACTATTAATAGGTTATTTTACGACTCTTTATCAACTGCTATGATTATCTAGTGTCTGAGTGAAATTTATTTATTTATTTATTTAATCTGGTAGAGATAAGGCCATCAGGCCTTCTCTTCCCCTCTACCAGGGGATTACAACTACAATATTAAGAATACAATTACAATTATAATTACAATTAATATTAAATTTACAAATACAATAAAAATCAAAGTACTAAAAGATTAACTGATTAATAAAAGCTAGACAGTTTATTGTAAAAGTTAAGAAGAGAGAAGCATTTCTTTTATTAATTAACTAAAAATTAAACCTAATCTACGCAGTAAGAAAATGCTTAATAAGTTTGCTTTTGAACGCTACTAAATTCCGACAGTCTCTGATGTCACTGGGTAGGGTATTCCACAAGCGCGAGAGCGAGATTGTGTATGATGATGAATACGATGATGTCTTATGTGTTGGTATGGCTAGTATGCGGCTATTTTGCGTGCGTGTGAAGAGATTATGATATGATGACAGGTAACTGAAACGGGAGGCAAGGTAGGTAGGTGTAGAGGTGTGAAGGACTTGGAAAAGGAGAACAAGAGAATGAAAGTTTCTACGTTCGTTAAGCCGTAGCCAGTTTAGAGTTTGGAAGGATGGGGTAATGTGGTCAGCGCGACGGACATCGCAGACGAAGCGAACACAAGAATTATGAACACGTTGTAATTTTTGCGACTGGTTGACATTGAGGTCAGTCAGCAGAAAATCACAATAATCGAAGTAGGGCATTACTAGTATTTTCTTGAGTGATAGCGGAAGGAATTTTCGAATGGTGTTTAAGGAATGTAGTATGGAAATCACTTTTTTGATAATATGGGTTACTTGGTTATTCCAGTTTAAATGCGTAATGAAGGTGATAAAAAATAAAATTATGGTTTATTTAAAGACGCTAGCAACTGCCAAGGTTATATCAGCGTCGCTGGTGTGCCGGAATTTTGTCCCGCAGGAGTTCTTTCACATGCCAGTAAACATACTAACATGAGCCTGTCGCATTTAAGCACACTTAAATGTCATCGACCTGGATCGGGATCGAACCCGCAACCTCGAGCATAGGTCAGCGCTATACCGACTACACTACCCAGGCCGACTAAAGGTGATAATGTCGGCGAAATGAGTCCAGCGTTCAGCGCCGAAAGTTACCCAGCATTTGCTCTTAATGGGTTCACAGGAAAATCCCGGAGAAACCTCAACCAGGTAACTTGTCCCAACCGGGATTTGAACCCGGGCCCGCTGGTTTCACGGTCAGGCATGCTGTTATTCCACAGCGGTAGACAATAATAGTTTGCCTCTCAAAAAAGAAGAGAGGCTATTAGAATTATTATAATTATTTTCCGATTCGATCTTAAAAATCGTGTTTCTTACAACGTCCCTGTTGCAAAAAAACTACACTCACATATCCTACCTGTTTTCAGAATAATTACAATACAACACTTAATGCCATTTTTATCAGCACATTTTCTACTGTGATCTTTTTAAAAAAGTATGGAAGTAAACTTAATGTTGAGATAGACTTGCAGAGTATCTACGATCCAGACTTCTTAAAGCAACGACAATCATCCCATTGATAACCTTATGGTAAGTCTAAGAAAAGTGGTTTAATTTTTTACAGCAAAGATATGATATTAGTGTCAAGTTATTTTATTTTATTTTTGTTTTTCCTTTCTCTGTTCTTGTTATTCTCAACTATAATGTATTTATTTATGTACAATAAAGTTTACTACATTATAAAAAAAAAAGATATGATATAACACCAAATAACTTTGTATTCAAGTATTTTCGGATTACGTATATTCAAAAAACTAAAACTGCAAGTGAATACCACTATCAATTTATAAAGGATGTTTAATTCACTACCTTATGCCAATGTTTAATAAGTGGAACATGATTACCAACCTAAACAATATTATAAATGTTTGGAAGTCCATCAAAATGAAGTATGAGTTTCAAGAGATCCGTGACGCTCGAGAAGTAGGGAACCACTGTTATGGATAATTATTTCTTTTAGATGTGGACTTTTTTTGTTAGTTACCAATTTCACCTTTCTTTTGTCATGTGGTTTTATGTAATACTGTACATAAAAATGACCAGGGCCGAGTATTTATGTAGATCGCGAAAATCACGACATAATAGATATGCAATAGATTTTTGCTAATCTTTACGAATTAAGTGATTCTGATTAATAATATGCAGATAAAACAATCACGACAAATCGCGAAATAGAGTTCTAATAGCAAAATATGAACACATTAGCGAATTATTACTATTGCGTCGTTTTATAGCGAATTCATATTCTGAGTTTTTTTTTTCGGATTTTTTTTTTACTTGAATCCGTTATATATACAAGCAGGCTACATTACATGGTATTCCAGGTGTTCTGATTACGTTAGTGAACTCAGAAAACGGAGAATTCAACATTTCACTAACAATTTGAAAGTGTTAATTTTGAGGGCTGCAAGTTTCCCCCCCCCCCGTTTTTAATGAATGTGTATTAAAATTTCAATCCAACAAATATTGTCTATTGGCCATACCGCACCTTTACCAGAATCCAACGAACTTTTAATGTCAATTATTTGGAAAGTAATATTCATACTGAGTTAATACTCCAATTCCAAAATAATTGTATTTTCTAAAATTTCCTTTAATCTCCGCCAAGAGTACAAATCAATCTCCAACAACAATCTACGCCGACACCAATATTAAAAAAAAAAACACAAATGATAAAATTAATCTCCATAAATACCTGCCCCTGAAAATGACGAAGGAAACAGGCTGATTATTTCGCAATGTGTCGTCGATGCACGTTCGATTTCAAAGACAAATTCAGTAGCTCTATACTAAAATTATCAGATTTTCATCGGCATCATTATCAGAAAAAATTCAGTCGTAGATAATGAGTACGAACAATTCGATCAACAATTTAGGAGGTAAATGAATGGATAGGCGGTGAAATAAATGGATAAATACTGAGTCGCCTAGCTAGAGTCAAACTACATTTTCTCCAAATTATGAAATACGGGATTAAGATGTGTTTCAGCGCAGGATTTTGCAGGGAATATGATTGTTTGGTGTCAAACTGGAATTTATCTGCCTTAACTCTAGTAGTAAAATGAACGTTTGGAATCTAAAAGCACTTGTGTTTCGTCTTTCCTGACAAATCAGATTTTTTGGATGAAGTTTGCGACTCAAGCAAACGGATAGACAGTCCAATGAACTGGTACATGACATTAACACATAGATGAAATCAATTCTCTCTTACGAAGTTAGTGACTTCATAATTTTTGTACTTTGTTCTTTAATTTTTAGTATTCATCCACAGCACATGTTGCGGGGTGCATTGTTTTTTCCCCTCTGTTGGCAATGTGATAAGTGATATCAAGACAGTTCACCGATGAGAGCTAAATAACCGACAGGAAACAGGAGGTGACGTTGACAAATCACTCCCCAAACAAACCGTCATAATGCAGCCCACCAGCTTATCAGAAACCCCCTGATTGCGACGACCAGGTCTTCCAGCCAACCACAACGCTAAATTGTTTTATGTTTCATTAGCAGAGTCGCTATCTGCCCACATATATTATGGTTGCTAAGATACGCAATCGCTTTACCCATTAAGACTCGGTCATTTCAATAGTATATAATTAACTGTATTAGTTTTAACGTGGGACGTTCAGTGGACATCTACAGAGCGATCCATATTTATGTCTAACTTTTTATTACACTGTAGTAGCGAAACCAATCAGGTAAAGTGACCCATTCCACCGCTAAAATGCACCGTGTTCCATACCATTAAAAGCACAAAAACAGCTGTCATTTTATTTTACTTTATTGTGTTCTCAGTACGGTCCGAAACATTTAATGTAACCAGAAAAATGTAGTGTAAATCTTAAAACAGTAACCATGGCCACAAGACTGTCTGTGTACGATGTAACACGAATTGCTGCTCGAATGGAAGGTGGCAGTCCACAATTATGGTGCGGAGATGGTGGAGAATGGTGAAAGGAAGAAATGCGACGCTGGACTACAAGACCATCAAGAGACTTCACGCCAACTTGATTCGCACTGGCTCAGTTACGCAACAGAAGGGTGCTGGCCGATCAAAAACAGTGATCACAGAGGAGGCCAAAGCAGCCACTACTGAGGCCTTCCAGAGAAGTCCTAAGAAATCCAGTCGACAGTACCAGCGGGAATCTGGTGTATCCTATGGGTCCGTGCAGCGGTTGCTGAAAGAAATGAATTGGCAGCCATGGAAGCCACAATTTGTGCAAGCTCTGTGATATCATAATGGAGTTTGCGGAGTCTCTACTAGCATGGATTCAAGGGGAACCTAACCTTCTGCGACACATTCTATGGTCAGACGAGAGGAGTGTGGCCGGGTGCAAATGAAATGCTTGTGAGAGCAGTACGGAACGTTCAGCCACGTCTGGAAAAATGTGCAGCAAATGCTGGTGCTTACATCGAATTTTAATATTGGTGGGATTTTAAGCAACCCTAATGACTGGACTATTAGTTCATTTTATTTTTATTTTTATTGGGTTATTTTACTATGCTGTATCAACATCTAGGTTATTTAGCGTCTGAATGATATGAAGGTGATAATGCCGGTGAAATGAGTCCGGGGTCCAGCACCGAAAGTTACCCAGCATTTGCTCGTATTGGGTTGAGGGAAAACACGGGAAAAAACCTCAACCAGGTAACTTGCCCCGACCGGGATTCGAACCCGGGCCACCTGGTTTCGCGGCCAGACGCGCTGACCGTTATTCAACAGGTGTGGACCCTATTAGTTCATGCTGCTTTGATTCTGTCATGTTAATTCATTTACTTGTGATAAACGAATAAAAAGTTGGACATAAATATGGATCGTCCTGTATTTGGGAAAAATATCCATTACATTTCTTTTAATGCTGTACGCGCATCTCGGTACTGCACTCGGTTCGACCAAGTAATGACGTCACAGTAACTGCTCCGAACCGAACCGCTCCGTCCCCAGCCCTAGTGAAGGTTCTATAAAGTCTAGGTAGGAAGTATCTTTCGCCGTTTTTGTTCTTTCGTTGCCTAGCTACCAGACGAGGAATATATTTGCCGCACCGTTAAACATTATCATGTCGTAGCTCCTATGATAATAAATCAAACGCACTGTAATTGATCAAATAATTGAGAGGCAAATAACGTCCTCGTCTTTCTGCGAACGCCAACAAAAGAGCCAAAATGGCGGGCGATTACATTAAGTATTTATTGAGCCTTAGAAAGTGCATAACGTCATCATCAGTGAATCACAAGACGCACACGTTTAAATGTAGCCGACTTGCAATGTGATTGGCTGCCGGAAATAAGAGCGACGGAAGTATAGCACAATATCGTTGTATGTTATATGTGGTTCCTAATTATGAATGAATGAATATTATGATATGAATGGGTGGTAGTTGCAGAAAAAATAACAATACGACAGAAAACACTAACATCCCGTGCACATTCTAAAATCACTAAACATTAACTGCAATACCCCGAGACATCATCCCAGATTATTTTTATCATTACTTACAGATGACAGATAAAAGGAGGAAAAGTGGAGTGTGTTGGTGGAATTAAAGTGGAAAACGGGAGTTCACCGAGAAAATCCCTCTTAAACTTCTGTTTTGTTAACCACAAATTTCACCCAGACCTGACCGAGGATTGAACCTGAGCTGCCTGGATGGAAAGCCAGCTCAATAGCACTGTTACCATAGACGCAGTAATCTATTTGGATTTTTCAGAGATTTACTTAGTACCCTCATCACAAATTATAACGCTCGATATGCTACATAGTACCACTACTTACTTACTTACTTGTCCGATTCCAGTCTTTCTCGGTATCATAACTTAAATACTCGGTCACAATATGATAACACGCTAGAAATACCACTCCACACATCATCTCTTTATTCTTCATCTTTCACTGTTGCTACTTCTCGTCACTGGAATTCTCTGCCGCCTGAAGTCAAGGGCTGCCGAACTTTAATTTTTTTTTAATGTAAATTAGAAAAATATCTTATAATGAGATGCCACACCTAACGCGTTGCAAATAATTAACGCAATGTATTCCACTGTATTTATTTTTATTGTGTAATCATGTAAATTGCATTTATTTATCACTTAACACCAATATGTATCCTACTGTGGTTTCTTTTATTATTATTATGAGTCTATTATTTTATTGTGTACCTTTCATTCAGTTGTCAGTTTCTGGTTTAATTATGTGAATCTTACTTACTTGTAATCTAACACTAATATGTATTCCAATGTGTTTATTTTTATTTTTACTGTGTACATTTTTTATTGAATTATCGGCTTCTGTTTTTGTGTGATTCGTATTTGATTCTAACATGTATGGAATATGTATTCCACTATGTTTATTTTTATTTTATGAGGTAAATTTTTATGTAACTATCTCTTCTGATCTCATTATGTACCTAAATATTGTATCAGTATGTAATTACATAATTCCGATCCAGTTGTTGTTCAACTATGTAAGCAAGTTTTAATCCTGGTTAAGTGTAAAAGAAGGCCTTACGGCCTTAACTCTGCCAGGTTAAATAAAGCCATTATTATTATTATTATTATTATTATTATTATTATTATTATTACTATTATTATTATTATTATTGGCGAATCCAGAAATGCATATAGAGTGTTAGTTGGGAGGCCGGAGGGAAAAATACCTTTGGGAAGGTCGAGATGTAGGTGGGAAGATAATATTAAAATGGATTTGAGGGAGGTGGGATATGATGGTAGAGATTGGATTAATCTTGCTCAAGATAGGGACCAATGGCGGGCTTATGTGAGGGCGGCAATGAATCTTCGGGTTCCTTAAAACCAGTAAGTAAGTAAGTAAGTAAGTCAGTCAGTAAGTAAGTAAGTACCAGTAAGTATTATTATTATTATTATTATTATTATTATTATTATTATTTATTGTGAATAACAGACCCTAGTTACATGCAGAAACAGAAGAAACGCGTGACTCGCTTCCAACTCCACAGTACACTGCCGTCGTTATGGTGATGACCAGAACAATGTCACACACAGACATGTGATTAGACACGTGCGTCTACGTTCATAAGAGCGAAGGCAGCTCCGAGTAATGGCTTTAATAAATTATGACTGCGTATTAATTCATTCTTTGTTGTTCGGAAGTTGAACGTAACAATAATGGCGCCAGGGTCCTTCCGTGCAGAGGGCGAGACAGGAGATCCCCTCATCCTCCTGCGGACAAGATATTTCAGGAGTAGCCTCCGAACTCTGTCTGATGAACAGCTAGGGCCTATATCGCCTCGTCACCTTATGACGTCGACCAGGTTCTTTCCGCGAGCACCCTGTGTGAATCTGATTAATCATTTCACATGTAAGCTAGATAAACACAAAGTGATCAATATTATCACAACAAGGCCAAGGTCAAGTAATAATGACGCACACAATCAGAAGTTCATATCATACCTAGAGAATAGGTGTTTTTCACTTGGCACTGCAATTTCTCTGTTATTTTAAGTGGAGAAGGAAATCTTTGTTTCTTTTAAGCAGAGTAACAAAATGAATTTTTGATTTCAGATAAATATTATTTAATTTTTTCACTACAAATCAATATTTAATGTGTATTTCATCCTGATTACTTGATGAACTATGTAGGTGAAGAAAATCCGACGAACAGTTTAGAAGAATTCGCTGTACACAGACGTAGGAACAACCGACATGTCAAAAACCACTTTTTAATCAGAGATGCTGATAGCGTGTATTTCCGCGGAAATCTTGTACTCGACTTCTGTGCAACAAGACAATTCGATGGTGTTTGGGTAAATGGAGATAAGTCATAAAAATTAGTTTTGAGATGAAGAAAATTAAACTTCGGATCCATATTGCAAATAATTTTTTACACAAATAATACACATTAAATGCTAGTATTATTTTCTTTTTTGCACAGTCACTTGTAGAATTTAAATTGCGTATTTACCTGGGGGACACAACCCCATTTGCACAAAAAAAAATGGCAACTCCCTATATATGTATGTATGGAGGTGTATGTGTATGTCTCAATATCCGGTAATTTCATCACTATAGAATTTTGTTATTGTAGGTTTAATTTGTAATTTAGTAAATACAAAAATATTCTTTGTTCTTAACTTCTATGATAAAATGTCTAGCTTTCATTAATCAGGTATTCTTGTCGTACTTTAATTTTTATTGTAATTGTAATTGTAAATTTAATATTAATTGTAATCTTATTGTTCATTTATAGTTGTAATCCCCTGGTAGAGGGGCAGAGAAGGCCTGACGGCCTTATCTCTACCAGGTTAAATAAATAAATCTAAAAAAATCTAATCTATTTATTCACACTGCAAATGGGTATATACCCGGTGGCAGTGGTAACTAATTACACTCAATAATGACAATTAATAATAAACACAACTAATAAAAAATAATAAAATAATAATAATAAAATAATAATAATAATAATAATAATAATAATAATAATAATAATGAGCATCTTAAATGAAATGAAGCATGGTCACTTAAAATAACATTTAAAGTAAATCTAATTTGTATCTTAACCCTAAGTTCGAACTAAAACCCACGAGTGTGACAGGTTCATACCTACACAAGTACCCTTTCGACACTACACTTATTTCGCTGTCAAATCACTCACTGCACTGATTCTACCTGATTTCACTAACACTTCTAACCATTTCACTGTTCAAATACTTTGCACAGACACTTCACTGACACCAACACACTTCACTTACACAATTGACTTCACTGACACTACACACTTCCTCACTGATAGAACACTTCAAATAAGATATCATTTACACCCTTTAAATAGTTACTACCGTCTATTAGTAAAGTCCTTAAGCCTATTTTTAAACATATTTTTGGTTATTGATAAAGCCTTTAGTAAGTCTGCAGGTAAAGCATTCCAGTCCCTGATAGTACGACTGAGAAAAGAAAACTTTCCAGTGTCCGTCCTCTGTCTTCTTTGCCTCAATTTATATGCGTGGTCGTTCCTTGAAGAGTAATTTGGCGGCTGCAACCTATTTTTTATTTCTCTCCAGGCAGGCTCACCTCTGTATGTTTTGAACAGTGCGCATAATCGAATTCGCGTTCTCCTGTCCTTGAGTGTGTCCCATTTTAATGGTGAATTATTACGACAACACTTGAGAGCCCGTTTTTGAACATCATCGAATGTATCTTATGACTAGAGACCGGAAGTTCAGGCTTTTATTTTGACTAAACAGGAAAAAAAGCGTTTCATATATAAGAAATAGGCAATAAAATGGGAAAACAGGCAAAATAATTACTTCAAGGGAAAAATTGTTCCGGGACAGGGTATCGATCCCGGGACCTCTGGTTGAACGTACCAGCGCTCTGCCAACTGAGCTACCCGGGAACTCCACCCGACACCGTCCCAACTTTTCCCTTTATATCCACACAACTCGCGTGGGCTGACGAAACGCCAGAGACCCACATCGAGTGCACACAATCTTTGTGTGACTTGGAATTGTGGTTTTCTGTTAACGTACGCAGTGACGTATATATTATGCAAATCTAGTCTTTCAGGTAAAGCTCCCTGTTAAGCAGATTTGAATAATTTCATGGGACGGTGTCGGGTGGAGTTCCCGGGTAGCTCAGTTGGCAGAGCGCTGGTACGTTCAACCAGAGGTCCCGGGATCGATACCCGGTCCCGGAACAATTTTTCCCTTGAAATTATTCAAATCTGCTTAACAGGGAGCTTTACCTGAAAGACTAGATTTGCAAAATAATTAACGTTCAGTGTTTGCCAAATGTTGTGAAATAAAGCATTATTTTCATGGTTGACAACTTTTTCACAAAACGTGAAAAGAAGAATAGTGCCATCTATAGAAAATAGTATGTTTTCGTCAAATTCATGCACAAGAGTATGTAATTTACTATGATGACTCACAATTTAATACAAAACCCACGATGCTATCTCTACAAAGTATTGGGCTACATTAAATTAAATTAAATCGCTTTTAAACTTGAGTTGGCTGTCGTCACAATGTAATCTGATGCGACTGTTGCAGCAATGCCCTAATTCCAGGTAGCAAACCATTTGTTAAATTTGAGGTCAATCCCCACTGTCGCGACAGTGTATTTTTTCTTCTGTCACCAGAATGTCGTTGTTATGACTACTAAGAGACAAAACGAGTAATTTATTGAAGAATCGCTATGTATGACCTACTTTAATATAGAGAGATAAATATTTTTAATTTGTTATTTTACGACCTTTTATCAACTCCTACAGTTATCTAGCATCTGATAATGCCGGCGAAATCAGTCCAGGGTCCAGCGCCGAAAGTTACCCAGCATTTGCTCTTAATGGGCTGAGGGAGAACTCCAGAAAAAACATCAACCAGGTAACTTGTCCCAAGAAGGATTTGAACCGAGGGCCGCTCGCTTCACGGTCAGGCAAGCTAACCGTTACTCCACATCAGTGAACGAGATAATTATTTTAACACATTTTAATATAATCGGAATTTAAAATTATATGATATACCTATTTTTAGTAGGTTATTTTACGACGCTTTATCAACAGCTTAGGTTATTTAGCGTCTGAATGAGATGAAGGTGATAATGCCGGTGAAATGAGTCCGGGGTCCAACACCGAAAGTTACCCAGCATTTGCTCATATTGGGTTGAGGGAAAACCCCGGAAAAAACCTCAACCAGGTAACTTGCTCCGACCGGGAATCGAACCCGGGCCACCTGGTTTTGCGGCCATACGCGCTAGCCGTTACTCCACAGGTGTGGACTAATATACCTAAGTTATGGTTATTTCTAATACGAATTCTTTAGAAATTGTAAAAGAAAAAGTATTTAAGTTAAAAATAAGTTAAGGCTTAAGAGTTAAAAGTGGCAAAATAGGCAAAATGAAAAAAAAAAAAAATGTGCAAGAGACTGAAAATAACATAAAAGCAATTAATTCATTGAGAATCTATCGATACACGCAGCTTCCGGACTCTACTTAAGATGAAATAAAAATATTCAATTTATTTTGAGTATTTTTCTTCCATACGTAATTCCTTGCACCCCTTCACAGATTGTTGTAACTCAGTTTCTTACAACAATCTTTCTTCTTTGATCTCGTTTCATCACTTTTTTTTTTCCATTTCGACTTACAATCCAATGTGGTGAAGAGGTAGGCATGTAATTACCGTCTGATCCGTTTGGGTATGGATAATATTAATTTATTATTATAAAGCTATTATGATAGTAGGAAAAAATTCTTGCTGGTTATATTATTATTAAAAGATGAGAGTTTCCATATATGACAATCAACAATGCATAATCTGAAAGGACAAATGAAAATCGTAGATAATTAAAATGGCTACTACAAATCAACAGCGGGCACAATGTGTTCTTTGGTATGCTAAATTAGAGAGTATTAAAGGGAATTTTGACGTGAGTATGGTGTGCGTAATGTACCTAAATACGATTCCATAATTTTGTGGTATCGAACATTTGTAGAAACAGGTTCTTTGTTAAAAAAAACATGCAGGAGGTCTCAGGCGAAACCCAGTACAAGAAGCAGCTATCTCTTGGCTTGGTCCCCAAACTCCCCAGATCTAATGCCTCCTGACTTCTTCGTGTAGGGTTTTGTTAAAGGCATTGTCTATTCACAGAAACCCAGGAACATTGATGATCTGAGAGTAAAAATTACTCAAGCTTTTCAACAAATCACCCCTCTTATGTTACAACGGGCATGGGCTGAATTGCATCACCGTTATGAGTTGTGCAGGGTGCGCAATGGGGGTCATGTTGAGCTCTGAGGAATCTCCCATCTTTCAGTGTTGTATGCACAAAGTTTCAACAAATAAAGTTCAGTAGTGAATGTTTTACAGTGTTTTTATTTTATCCATACCCAAACGGATCACTCTGTATTATCTTTAGACCAACACTACACAGACACACATTGCAGGCCTCCCTGTTGATGTGGTTAGCACGGCACACGGCCACCGCTGATACAACACGTGACAGGGGACAAATAACTAATCACATGCACGGAAGATAAACCTCTTGCACTGCTCACGTCGGAAATCGAACCACGGACTATTATAATGGGAAGCGCATACACTATCCATAGACCAGCGGTGGCGAAAATGTAATCGTGCGCCGAGCCACTGTGTAAACTGCAACGTGCATAGCATCTATGGAGGGAGGCGGACACCCGAAGGGGAAGTGAAGCAACTGAGTTATTAACGGATTTTCATTTACCTTATGTCAAGCAGTTAAATATAATTTTATACAGTACAAGGCTACAAACTAATGTTTAGTACGTGTAACGAAGAAAGAAATGAACAATATCACAACCTAAAATTAACTGTCTTCAGAATGTCTCTGCGACAGAGTTTCAAAATCAGGAATTATGTCACTTCCTGCCAGTCGTAGTTGATCACGAAGAAATTTGTCTGTCAGTCGTGATCTAAATTTGGTTTTTACTATTTTAATTGTTGAAAATAATTTTTCACAAACGTAAGTTGAATCGAACATGGCTTCAACAGAGTAAGCGAAAGAACGAAGCTTCGGATATTTATTTTTTGGCAAAGATTTTGAAAGTTCAACATTTCTCAAGTCCTTACATCTAGCTTTCATTTGACGTCACATTGTAAATCTGTGAGTTCAAATTGAAGAGCTAACCGCATTATTCGTACATCTGCTGAAAAAGGATCGACGTACAGAGATGATGATGATGATAACAACAATAACACTTAACCTTTTAATGTTTCATCAGTAACATGTAGTATAATGCCGTTTTATGTTATACAACCGTTTTCTCGTAATACTTGTGAACAAATCATACATTTAATATTCTCATCATATTGACAGTAAAAAAAACCGCGTCCTCCCATCCTACTTGAAACTTTCGTATATGGTTTCGAGAGAGACATATGCCACTCGCAGGTCAGAGACAAATACAAATGGAACGGAGTTTGACTCCAGTGAGTGAGAGGGTGGGGGTTGGCGGAGGTTAGAAGCAAGCGAAATGCACAGCTATCACTGCGAGCCACAATGTCTCGCGAGTCACGTTCTCGCCACGGCTGCCATAGACTATTGCTGCGAAGATGACAGTAACATAACAGAGCAATGGTGAAAAGAAAATGTCTCAAAGGCACAGAAGAGCTCTCGGAAAACCCTTCCACACAAGTGTCCATGTTCATGTAGGTCACACACAAGTTGAGTTTGCATTCTGTAGAGAGTGGCACCCCTGCCAAGTTTCTGCAATGACGGGAATTCCTCCCATTTCGCTCGACTGCGCGCGGACCAACTTCATTACATACAATTGGACGAGGGGCATGAAACAAAAGCACTTCATCTGAATCGCCTCCCGGCCCAGTTCATTCTCGTCTGCCTGCAATGCAATCTTTTTTGTCCTATATGGCAAGAAGCCCCATCATGCTCCTGTCTTATGTCAGATCCCCCTCGTCCTCAGCGCTATAACATTAAAACTTCGCTACTTGTCTGCTAATCTTGAAGGATCCTCCCCCACCCCACGAGCGTTGTACAGCCCTGACAACGTAGTCATGTGTTACCTAACGATTTTACAGTCAGCAGCTAGCAGAACTACAGTACTAGTGGTAATGATAATAGTGGCAGTGTAAATTGTGATGGAAATTTCCCCCCGGGAAATTGAAGATCTGGGAGAAAAAACCGGTCAAGTCCAGAAATGAAAATTTTACAGGAGATAAATGAACTTTCCACGAAAATTTAATATGCATTAATTTCAAACTGTTTTTAAACGATAATTTAGGATATTAGTTGGTCTTTTATGTGGTTATCAATCAATATTCTTGTTAGATCTCTTTGTCCATAGAATTTTTTTAAATGGTGGACTTGAATGTTTTTGTCCTGAAAATACAACAAATTTCTTCATTTATTTCTTGTTTGAAAACAAATCTACGAAACTTACTTCAGTCTCAGGCATGTTCCGTTGAGGGGTTAATCAATGCATATATATATATATATATATATATATATATATATATATATACACACAGGGTGATTTACGAGGATTTACCGTCCCTTACGGAGCTTATTTCCGAAGACATTCTGAGCAAAAAATGTCATATAAACATTTGTCCTAATCTCAATATATTATTTTAATTACCCTTCCCTTCCCTTCCCTTCCCTTCCCTTCCCTTCACTTCCCTTCCCTTCCCTTCCCTTCCCTTCCCTTCCCTTCCCTTCCCTTCCTTCCCTTCCCTTCCCTTCCCTTCCCTTCCCTTCCCTTCCCCTCCCTTCCCTTCTCAGCTAGTCACAAGTTACGAAATGTTACTATTTTGTTGAGTCAGAAGGAGAAAGAAAGTTAGCTTCCCTTATGAAAAGGTTGCCAGATTTGACAAAGCGTATTACATATAATTTGGAAACAGACCTAAAAGGTAAAATGATATCCATTTGAAACGATGGGATAATCGAATATAGAAAATGTCAGAAAATTTACACCTAAGTAGCGTTTGTGCTCATTTACAGTTAAGAAAGGGGGGAGGGAAATATCATCAGATATGTTAGAATGATATGAATGCCATATACCGCGAGAAAAATAATAGTACGGATTTACGTATTGGCATTGATATCTAAACCAATCAACAGCCATTGGTTAAGATAACTTGAAAATTTCATTATCACTACCATACAAATGATTTCTCAATATCTGAACCGATCCTTTGAGGGCACTAACGGCTATTTCCTTCACAATGCTGTGTGTTAGGCCCAGGTTTTTACATTTGTTGGCAAAGAAGGAGGGTATGGTACCTCGTGCTCCCACCATCAGACCTATTACATCAATGTGGGACAGGCTATATTTATCTTTATAGAACGGGATTGTTGGTTCATAGTTCCGTTTTTCACTGTCCACCTCATGCGGTTGATCTGCATGTGTCTCAAATCTGATGGTGGGATCGAGAATGTAGAAAAATGAAATGTATAATATTTATCTTATTATTTTATGAAATTCTGGAGCGCAATAAATCGTAAAACTGTGTTTCTTTAATCAAGAATTATCTGCCGTTATTTCTTTAGTCACATACACTTTGTAGAGAAATGAAATATATATATTTATCGTATTATTTTATGAAATTCTGGAGCACAATAAATCGTAAAACAGTGTTTCCTTAACAAATAATTATCTGCCGTTATTTCTTGAGCGATATACACTTTGCAGAAAAATGAAATGTATAAAATTTATCTTATTATTTTATGAAATTCTGTAGTGCAATAAATTGTAAAACTACATTTCTTTAATCAAGAATTTTCTGCCGTGTTGGACCATAAAATCAAGATTTTTTTAAGTGACTAAATAGCCAACGAACTTAGCTTTCAAACTAGTACTGTTTCATCTTAACCAGCGCAGACTGGCTTCCGTGAATGCAAGTCACTCTATCTTACAATACGAGCAAATAGGCAAGCTTTCTTGGGTCCCGCCTGGACTGAACCTATAATACCCGGGCTGAATGGGTTCAGTCTTAAAAGTTAACTTGCTTTGTAGCATCACCGGAACCCTAGCCTGACGGCAAGCAGTTACGGGCGTGAGTCTTGTCTGATTTGCCGGTCTCTACTAAATACAGGGCATATCAAAAGTCCGGTAACACTTCTAATATTTTATTACACAAAAACTACTAATGATAGCACTTTCAAACACACGTCAGTTTAAAGTCAAACTCTCAAAGTTCTGTTTACATCTTACAGAGATTCAATGTGTGAACCACGAGTGACTCGGCAGGTGTCCAAACGATAATCAAATTCTTCCCATACCCTTTTCAACATATCCTCTGTGACCGTGGCGGCAGCTTCTCGAATTCTGGTTTTTAGTTCTTCTAAATCACGTAGCAAAGGCGGTACAAACACACGGTCCTTTAGGTACCACCCCATAGAAAAAAAGTCAATGCAGTCATATCGGATGACCTTGGTGGCCATGTCATGAAACATCTGTCCCTTACTCCAGCACGTCCTATCCAACGATCAGACATCTCCGTATTCAGGTAAGCACGAACTGCATTGTGGAAATGTGGCGGAGCCCCATCTTGCTGAAAGATGAAATCGTCATCGAGATCTTGTCTAAAGTTGAGGCACCAACCATTGCTCCAACATGTCCAGATATGAATGTCCAGTCACAGTAGCCTCAATGAAGAAGAAAGGTCCGTACAGTTTTCGTTGTGACAACGCGCAGAAAACATTCACCTTTGGTGAATCACGCTCATGTTCAATGATTCTGTGGGATTTCTGTGTACCCCAAACACGACAGTTTCCCACTCGAATGGAATGTCGCTTCGTCGCTGAAAATTAAGCGGCTGAATAACTTTGAGAGTTTGACTTTAAGCTGATGTGTGTTTGAAAGTGCTATCATTAGTAGTTTTTGTGTAATAAAATATTAAAAGTGTTACCGGACTTTTGATATGTCCTGTACATAAATTATTGTTCTAGTAAAAACACAATTTTTCACGAAAATGGCCCTTAGACCCTTATTTACTTCAAGTCTTCTTTTTGCCAAAATAAATTTCAAATTTTGATAAAATTCTCTTCATATTATGACGATCTATAACGACGACGATGATGATGATGATGATGATATCTCATTTTTCTGAAATGAAAACGGATGTGAAGACGTAGGCTAAGCCATATTGGTAGTAGTTGAACAACCCGGTCACGTGCAGTTCAAAGTTGTCCTGCGGTGGCCGCTGGTGTAGACGCGACTTCCATCTTGTTGCGCCCAACTCTAAGTCAATTACGGCCGCCGGGAGCAATCTAGGGGCTCGAAATTGGAAATGCAACAGTCGGAAGCGGGACACTCGCCTTCACACAGATCATACCCCGTCGCCATGGGAACACCGGCGCAATTAACCTCCGCAAATTAAACCGCCCAGATTTCTCCAGATGTGACCACTGCAAACAATACACATTCGAGTCGGCCGGCACGTGGAGTTCTCACCACGAGACCGGGGACGTTGATTATGTCGAGATTTGCAAATCAAATACACGGTGTCACGATGAAAAAACGGTGTTATGAGAATGACATGTTTTACGACTTTCATTGCTACAGCGAGTAAAAATATGAATAAATGTTTGTCTAAATATGAAAAAGAGAATATCAAACTATGAAATAGGCTATGATATGAGCCGTTCACAGCAAAAGTGGTGTAAGTCAAAATTGGGTACCGGTGATGAGGTTTAAAGTAAAAATTCTCTAAAATACAGTACAAAGTAGCAATTAATATGTTCTTCTTGCTATCTACTGACTACTAATAGTTTAAATAAACTGAATATTAATTGCTACTTTGCGCTGTATTTCACAGAATGTTTACTTTAACCCTCATTACCCATTTTTGACTTACACCACTTCTCTTCTGAACGACTCATATTAGAAAATTTGAAATAATATGACTTTTCTACGATAGTACATTGCATTTTGTCCAATGTTATCAGTGCTTAAAGTGAGCATTTAAAACACAGTGACTAATAAAAGTAAGTAATGACTTTAGGCATTGCTATTCATTTCACGCACTCCCAAAGAAAATGCAATATTCAATGTACAAACTTAATTCAGTAAGAAATTAATGCATTACCTCGATTTTTATGACGTAAATACAGTGCGTATACAAACTGGCTCCGCAGGAGAAATGGCAAATAGTACGCGGGGATTCGAGGAGTTCAGCATACTCCGAATCTCAGCGCTGAGCAATCTGATGGCATCACGGTGTTCCGAATTTCACCGATGGAGTCACCGATGCTCCACCGGTGTCGCACCGGTGCCATCAGCTTGCAGAGGTGGTGGCAATCTCCATCAGCCGCCATCAATGAATCTGATTGGTTCTTGTATAGGGCGGGAATTAGCAGACGAATAACATCGTGCACTGTTGTGTCATGGCGGTGTGTTCTGCTTTAGTTCTGCAGTATTGTTTGTAAAGAGCACAAAGTAAAAACAATATGTTAATGGCTTATGAGCGAACATAAGATGAGAGTGGTCCTCCAGCTTGGGGGTTGGGCGAAGGGCTAACAACCCATCACCGTAAAAAACATCTTGTTACGAAACCTAACAATAAGCCTCGGAATGGGACTGATTCTCCGGCACGACCACAGCAAAGGAAAAGGGTTATAAGATTTGGTACATGGAACGTAACTAGTCTTTATAGAACAGGAGGGGTAACATTAGTAGCAAAAGATGTTAGGAGAAAATCCACAAACGATTACGGAAAACGCGGAAATTCTAGTTAAAGCAAGTGAAGCGATAGGGTTGGAAGTAAATCCCGAAAAGACTAAGCATATGATTATGTCTCGTGACCAGAATATTGTACGAAATGGAACTATAAAAATTGGAGATTTATCCTTCGAAGAGGTGGAAAAATTCAAATATCTTGGAGCAACAGTAACAAATATAAATGACAATCGGGAGGGAATTAAACGCAGAATAAATATGGGAAATGCCTGTTATTATTCGGTTGAGAAGCTTTTGTCTTCTAGTCTGCTGTCAAAAAATCTGAAAGTTAGAATTTATAAAACAGTTATATTACCGGTTGTTCTGTATGGTTGTGAAGCTTGGACTCTCACTTTGAGAGAGGAACAGAGATTAAGGATGTTTGAGAATAAGGTTCTTAGGAAAATATTTGGGGCTAAGAGGGATGAAGTTACAGGAGAATGGAGAAAGTTACACAACACAGAACTGCACGCATTGTATTCTTCACCTGACATAATTAGGAACATAAAATCCAGACGTTTGAGATGGGCAGCGCATGTAGCACGTATGGGCGAATCCAGAAATGCATATAGAGTGTTAGTTGGGAGGCCGGCGGGAAAAAGACCTTTCGGGAGGCCGAGACGTAGATGGGAAGATAATATTAAAATGGATTTGAGGGAGGTGGGATATGATGGTAGAGACTGGATTAATCTTGCTCAGGATAGAGATCAATGATGGGGTGTTATGTGAGGGCGGCACTGAACATCCGGGTTCCTTAAAAGCCTTTTGTAAGTAAGTAAGTAAGTAATTCCATGGCTCCTTATTTCTTAATGGTTCTGAGTTTAGACGGCCTTGAAATCGTGATCTTATAACCTCACCAAATTGAAATATTTAATGTAAATCTGTGCTATCGTAGAGAAAACATTGTATGATACACATTTGTAAAGTTATTCTTGTGACCCTCGTTTCGCAAACTTGACACTCGTGCCAAAAACAGAATCTATAGGAACTTGTATCATAAATAACTATTTTTGCCGGCTTAATTTTGAAACTTCGGGAGGTAAATAGTAAATAATAATGAACATTCAAGTAAAGACGTAGCACTAATAATATTAATAGTACACTTATTTTAACATTACATATTTAAAAGACTGTAGAGCAAGCATTCATCATAATTTAATGAGTGCACAAAGTTCTCCAAGCTGAGATATCGTTCATACAGGTGTAGATTGGAACTGTACAGCATGAAGGATGCAGGAATTTATGATCAGAAAATCGTCATAAAATAAGCAACACACATGGCACATAAATCAGGAGGCACAACAATGCCACTGCTTGCTCACGCGCCTTCCAGCTCTTCGCGTGTGGTGAGTTATGGGCTTCCCCTGACAAAACTGGCAACAGCTTGAGGATAACACCTACCGCAGATCGGTCTGTCTTCAGATTAAAAGAATACACTATCTGACAAAATAAGCAACAGTTTATGTAATACCAAGCTGGAGTCGCCGTCAACAGAACTGCATTAATCATTATAATCATCGTCAGCAGATTTGTGAACATCACAATTAATATCACCAGTGACCACCATCATTAGGTGCCATCATCAAACTCCAGACATTGATCTCACGATCGCACACAAACATATCGAAACAGCGTTCTAATATTATATATATATATATATATATATATATATATATATATATATATATATGAATCTGGGATTACAGAAGCAGCACATGTCATGAAATAGTAATATGCGTTACAAGAGCGGTATGTTGAAGTTTTCATGTCCGAGGAAAACTTTGAAAAAGCGAAACGTAGTTGAGCTTTTTTAATTTCCGAGAATTGAAACAAACATATTGCTCGTGTATCGTACATTATTTTGTGCGAAGATCGTTTATTACATACCTGAAAGAGGAATTTCTAATTAGTTGCAATGAAATCTCCATCTTGGTTTCTGTTCCATGACGGCAAATTTGCAAAACAAAAATATCTATCTTCAACATTGTTGCTTTAAAATATTTTCTGTGTTTACTATACTCCAGCAGGCCGTGATATACGTCTGTCTTCCCCCCTCCCCCAGTCCATAAATGCGAACTTAAAACAAACGGTAAGGTTATGTAATGATTTATTTTTCATTTTAAAATTTTAACAATATTATTTATATAACATATTGCAGTAATAACATCGGCATCTGGAATCTTGTTGATTTTTTCACAGCTTCCTTAATGTTACTTGCATCACGAATGCAGTAACTTTAGTGGAGTAGTAGACTTTACTTAATTTTTGCAAATATTTAAAAACAATAATTAACAGTGCAATTTAGGTGAAATTGCAGTGGTAAGTTTCCAATTTATAATTATTACTATATTGAACGTCTCTAAAAATGATATGTTAAAAGCCTAAAGCAGTAAAATCAATATGTCACTTAAGTGGTAAGAAGAGGAAAATTGTTGTGTGTGTTAGGTTGGGAATACTGAATGTGGAATTTTAGACTTTCCTCGGATTGGTATTGTGCGGAAACGAAGCAAATACGCACGATCTCGCACAAACTACATTTTTCAGTAGACACAAAAAAAAAGAAACGGTATTACTGATGGTAGACCACATCATTGGTTATAATACTGACTTCTTCAGACAAAAGCCTAGTAGATGTCGTTTTATACAAATTGATTGGAATATAATGAATTGTTAATGAAATAAATCAATATATATTCGCTTGACATGTGCTGTTTGTGCAAGGAATCAAAATTGTAGTATAATAATTTCAGTTCAACTAAAGTTTATTTGTCAGATTAGGGTTATAACAAATGCATAGGCATACTGTGTACTTAATACATAAGTTCAGCATATAAATAAACTTACTTTTATACAATAGGCCACTGAAGAATATTATTGTACAATTCTTGATATTCATGTTGTATGTAACGCATTAGTTTGCGTATATCGTCAAGCTTCTCTCTTTGGATTAGCACGATTTGTGTGGATATTCTATTGAAGAAGGTAAATATGATATTCTCCTTTGTACTTACAAACATTCTCATGGGGGCAGATAAAAAATTAATCTTTTCTCTTACATCACTTTAATAATGTCAAAAGAAGTGCTTACATAAATTCTGGCCACTCGAGGCAATTACGAGGGCCGTTAAAAATAAGTTTTCCTGAGGTCGTTTACAGAAAGAGAACAAAATTTCATGGGAAGTTTAATTGCAATATAAGCAATTGTTGAGTTATTTTTCAACATATTCCCCACTAGAATTGAGACATTTGTCATTTAATGGGATCAATTTTTGTGTCTTTGTGTCGTAGATGTCTGCCGTCTGGAATCGGAAAGAATGTGTCGGCACGTGTCTTTGACATGAGTTGTTTTTGCGAGCTTCCAGGATTTCATAGGTCACTAAATGTGAGACGACTTTACTGACATGTGGTTTCTGGATGGAATGATAGCCCTATATCAACAATTCATGAAACTCCAATAAACTCATTTCGCCACAAATAGTGACATGTGCTATTTCTGCAATCCCTGATTCATATATATATATATATATATATATATATATATATATATATATATATATACGATGAACCGTAAGTAATATTAATTTCAGGGGATTAATTACTCTTTGAGATAATACAAACAAAGTTCAATACAATTTTGCTCGTTTTTTCCTTCCCTTTCGAGATAATAGTAATATACGTTACAAGAGCGGTATGTTGACGTTTTCATGTTCGAGGAAAAGATTGAAAAAGCGAAACGTAGTTGAGCTTTTTTAATTTCCGAGAACATGAAAACAAACATACCGCTCATGTATCGTACATTATTTTGTGCGAAGATCGTTTATTACATACCTGAAACACGAATTTCTAATTAGCTGCAATGAAATCTCCATGTTGGTTCCTGTTTAATGACGGCAACTGCGGAAAACTAAAATATCTTTCTTCTACATTGTTGCTATAAAATGTTTTCTGTGTTTACTATACTCCAGCAGGCTGTGATATACGTCTGTCTTTTTTTTCCCCCAGTCTATAAATGCGAACTTAAAACAAACGGTAAGGTTATGTAATGATTTATTTTTCATTTCAATATTTAACAATATTATTTATATAACATATTGCAGTAATAACATCGGCATCTGGAATCTTGTTGATTTTTTCACGGCTTCCTTAATGTTACTTGTATCAGGAATGCAATAAGTCTCGTGGAGTAGTAGACTTTACTTCATTTTTGCAAATATTTAAAAACAATAATTAACAGTGCAATTTAGGTGAAATTGCAGTGGTAAGTTTCCAATTTATAATTATCACTATGTTAAACGTCTCTAAAAATCATATGTTAAAAGCCTAAAGCAGTAAAATGAATGTCGCGGTTAAGCGGTAAGAAGAGGGAAATTGTTATGTGTGTTACGATGGAATACTGAATGTGGTATTTCACACTTACCGCGTATTGGTTCTGTGCGGGAAACAAGCAAATACGCACGATCTCGCACAAAAACTGTTTTATATGAAACATTTCCCAGCGTGTTTTGGGAAAGCCATTGATTGAATTCCCTATATGCCCAGCCAATTTAAGACAGCAATGTATTATAATAGTAAATGATTGAAATAATTTTATTTTTGACCTTTAAATATACAGAAATTCGTTCCGAATAAACGTAACATTTTAAAATTCCCTTTCAGAACGGATAGATATATTTGCACATGACGCAGGATCCCTTAGTATTTAGTTGGAAAGTTCACAACCATCCCTCCCACGGTAAATAACAGAACCCTTTAATCTTCACTGAATGCAGGCGTGAAGCTTTTAAAGCCATGAATAGCCATTTGCACAACTATATACGACTAGGTCAGAGCTGCGTAAATCGCGGGTCTGTTAAATTGACATTCGACAATAATGACAAAGTAGACTATGTACTTACGCCAGGCAACAATGCTCCTCCAATCACGGGCGGCGAAACCTGCGAAAGAAAAAACGTCCAATTAATTCACACGAACGTCTATTGATAATAGAGTACACAACTACATAAAACTAGAATAATTCAGCCTACTGTAGTGAAAATAATTGGGGCCTCTTGTCGAACTAGCGACTCCGTTCAAGGCGGTGCACTGATTTTCAATGCCCCGTACTTCACTAAAGTCAATTTGCGCTTCTCCTCTGCTCCCGGATTTATTCTCACCAATTTCCATTTTGTGAACATCGTATAGTAAAATTCACGTAAGATGAGTTCCTAAAAGCTATTAGTCATCTTTCCACAGTAGTTGTCAACTCTTACCAGATGTATAGAAATAAGTACATTATAGTTGTGATTAACTGGAATAGAAAAAAGAAGAAGAAGGAAATAACTTGACACTTGTACATGGGTATTACCCACTGGCATTCCTAAAGAACTCCATAGCCTCATATCACTATACCGTTTTCTTTTTAGTCTTATATGGGCTGGATCTTGCGATGGATTAGTGACAATTACTCGAAGTAAAGGATTCATGTGGTTTAGGAAAGAGTTATACAGTCTGATGTAGCTTTGTATTAGGACCTCCATCACCTCAGGGATACAGAGGTCGTCATGCAAGTCCTTGTTGCACATATACCAAGGTGCACCAGACATCAATTTCAAACAGCGATTTTCTTCTAAAATTGTCAGTACAATGCAATTGATTTTTTTTTAGATATTTAACGACGTTATATCAACTACTAGGTTATTTAGCGTCAATGAGAATGGTGATAGCGAGATGGTATTTGGCGAGATGAAGCCGAGGATTCGCCATAAATTGTCTGGCATTCATCTCACAGTTGGAGAAAACCTCGGAAAAACCCAACCGGGTAATCAGTCCAAGCGGGGATCGAACCCGCGCCCGAGCGCAATTTCATACCGGCAGGCAAGCGCCTTAACCGACTGAGCTACGCCGGTGGCTAGCAATTGATATTACGTTCAAAATTCAAATAACACTACAGAGGTGTGAAAATTATTAGAATAATCTTAATTTTAAAGGTTTTTTAATAGTTCCTTCACAAATATTCATTGAATTGATGAATATTGGTATATAATATTACTATACTGATGTAGGATATATTTACTACTAACAATGCCGGAAAGCATTGTTGTACATTGGTATTTTTCTTATTTTACAATTGTTATGGGAATTCAGAAATTATTATATTATGTTGGCGGAATTGGAAACATCAAAAATTAATTAAGAAATGCTTTAAACAAATTGTTCTTTGCGTTTACATTGTTGTGAAGGTTCAAATGAACGTATACATCTGTTTTGTGCATATAATTTTTTATGTTTCCAATTCCGCCAACATAATATAATAATTTCTGAATTCCCATAACAATTGTAAAATAAGAAAAATACCAATGTACAACAATGCTTTCCAGCATTGTTAGTAGTAAATATGTCCTACATCAGTATAGTAATATATACCAATATTCATCAATTCAATTAATATTTGTGAAGGAACTATTAAAAAACCTTTAAAATTAAGATTATTCTAATAATTTTCACACCTCTGTAGCTAGTAACTTTCGCTTTACGAACGTTTCAGCTTTGGGGGGGGGGGGGGAACGATGCTGTCAAAATTATAGTTACAAAATAGCTGCAAGTTGTATTTGTCAGTATCTAAATTCGAAACATAGTTGGTAAAAGAAAATTTAACTTGACAATAATATTAGAAAATCACTATATTCTACTAACATATGTATGTAGTAATACGGGAAAAATGCTTAGGTTTCTTACTTAGGCTATAAACTAAGAATACACGGGCTATACTAGTAGGCCTAAGACTGCAGGGTCATCACACAACCTGCTAACCAGAGAGATTATGAAGTGACATGTTTCCACTCCTTTCCAACAGAGTTCTCCATAATCGTTATGTTTATTAAATCTTTGAGATCAGAGTAATGACGGCCTAACATAATTTTCCCTTTATTAACTGTTCATGAACAAAGCTTTCACACACGGGTAATCTATTATATAGAGTCAAGGGCTCCACTTCTTCGGGCAAGCTCGAACCCGCGTACCTTGGTGCAGAGGCAAGAACGGTAGACACGAGCCCATCGTTCACTATTAACTATCCATTGCCATCTTCACTGTGATTTTCTGCACAATATTTCTTAAACAGTTCTCCGCTTCTTTATGCTCGAACTGTTATTTTTCGATTAAAGCTTTTCTTTTGTTTCATCTCATTGTTTGATGTAGGCCACAAGGATTTAATTAGTTCCCTCAAGACTGTACAAACTTTGTGTTCAGAACTTTACATTTACAACTCAGGGGGACTCATATTGGTCTTATTTAACATTTCTGATTTTGTATCTTCTGCAGTAGGCCTATTACAATATTTATACACTGCTAAAACCACCAAAATTAGTAACTTTCCGTCTTTTATATTCCAACAATATGAAACTCACATTAAAAAGTTTTGAGCTCGACCTCCAGTTAAAGTCTACTGAACGAAGTATGTCGTAAGAGTCTGAAATCCTGAAGAATTTACAGTTGGCTTCCCTTCTTTTACGATACTGGACGAATCACTTCATTATCAATCTATTCCATCTCAAATCGACCGAAATATAGAGAAAATTGACCTTACAATTTTTAAATATAATGAAACTTTTTTTGTATGTAGAGAACTGTGATACAATGCTTTCTGCAAAGTTTGAGGCATAAGAACTTCATAATGTTTAAATTAAAAATATTTAAATTTATCGTATTTTCATAAAATTAGCAACTTAAAACTGTTGTAGCTCCGAAACCCTTTCACCCAATGATCAAAATCATGGTTTATTTTGATGCTGAGAAATTAAAGTTTATATTGACATATAAACAGATTTTCTTACTTTTTATGGAAATGGAGAAATTTAGATTTTTCCTCATTAAGACGCCTTTGCCAAGGAAAAAATATTTTAAAAATATATAGTTAGATTCCGCATTGAAAGTAGAAATAAACACATATTTTTTTACTGATGGTATGTTGATAAGAAAGTACTGAAAATATCAAATAATAGTACATTATGCAACATTATGCCTATAATGAAGGTAATTAAGAAGCGAGTTTCATAATTTTCATACGAGCTTCTTAATTACCATTATAGGCGAGTTTCATACGACTTTTTATGCTCGACCATATTTCTAACTTGATATTATTAATTTTCCTTGTATCTGACCTTGACCAATGTCCCGTATGTTGTGGTGCGCAGACGCGAAAGTATTGATTTTTTCCTAGGAACAGATGTTCACATTGACCTTGCTAGGCCATAAGAACCTACAGAGATAACATTGAAATTAAATTAGACATTGAAAAACGAGATGACAAATTGAATTTATTTGAATATTATTTACAATTAACGCTAATTATTATAGTAACAGAATATAACCTTCTGCGACAGTATTGGATTTCCAGCCTCCGTGACTTTTCGCTAATTCTCTTTCGATTGCATATCCGAGAATAATCGATACTTGCGGTTTTATAACGGTAGAAAGCTGACCTGTCATTGGCTGAACAGTTGTTACCTGAGTCGTCATTGGCTGAAAGACCTGACCTTTAATGAGTAGGTGTACTTTAATGACATGCATTAAAGGTCTGCTACCAGGTGTATAATTACTACAATTCGGCATGGTCGAGCATAAAGAAAACAGTAGTACGCGCGTGAAGTAACCAGCTGACTGTGAGGCGGGAGCTAACCGTGATAAGCAAGGCCAAGAGACATAAACACATGATGTGTCGTCAAGCAGTCATGGCTGGGCTAGCTTTAACACAGGTTTTCATAAACACAGGAGTAAAATGACGCCCAACGCTCGCTTATCTTCAGCTCTCGGCCAGTGCGTGCGGTACTGCGTCGTTGAAGTCCAGGCGTGTGAAAATAATCTATTTAATACCCTCGAAACTTATTGCCATACCACTAAGCAAACAATGCCGATTCCCTGTTAATAATGCAAGGTTTTTTTCTCAATATTTTTTTACAGTTTTACAAATTGGCAAAAAGCGTAAAAGTAAGTGAAATCAGATTATCTGTCTCTCTGTGTACAATAAAAATAAGGATTACTTCTTAACATAACCTACGAAATGTCAGCTTCAAAATGAGCTCCCGTTCAATGTTCTGCAGTAAATGGTTCCAGAGTTCTGAGCGCTGAAAGAGGCTTGTTTTTATAAAATACGCTAAATTTGTCGCTCAACAATACGAAAACCGTTTGACTTTCGATAGTATATTTTTGAAAATGCACTAAATTTGTCGCTCAACAATACGAAAACCGTTTGACTTTCGATAGTATATTTTTGAAAATGCACTCTCCTCAGCACCTTGTATAAACAGGTAAAAATTTAGAGTATAAAAAATGCGAGGTTTTTTACTGATCGATTTCATATGGAATAGCCCACACACACTTCCTGTGCGACAGCCACCCAACACTCACTTGGCTTCCTGATATTTTAGAAGTAACTAGAGTAATTTGTAGGCTCCGTATTCCAGCTACCTAAAGACTGAAGTTAAAGACACATTGAGTATATAGTACGCCGAACATAGGTAATGCAAGGATAACGATATAAACAAACAGGTCGTCGCTGCGTGTTCGTGAAGTACAGTCAACTCCCGACATTCTGAAGCTATACTATAATCCGTCCCACGAATCCGTAGAGTAGAAAGACGAAACAAGATCTCTGCGCGAGTGGTATGTGGAAGGGCTAGGGCCAATGATCGTTCTGGGGGGAGGAGTTGGTTGAGCGAAACTAGCAATCGCTTGCAGGGATTGGATCATGTCTATCTGAACTCTACTCTACCTTCTACCACGAGCATCTTACCTGTTAGCGGCCTCGAGCTGATGCTGCCCGCAATATACTCCGGCACAGATAGACTCCGCCCCCATATGCGTGAAGTTATTCTACAGATTCCTGGGACGGACCATAGTATACTCCGGGTCAGCTTACTTCAAACCCTAAGGGTGAAACCTACCCATTTTCCCCCATTACTACATATGCTAGTGGATTGTGGTGATTTTCAAGTTTGCAGGTTGAATTTTCTTTTGCCAACTTCGTTTCGAATTTCGATACTGACAAATACTACACATGGCAGTGATTTTGTAACTAGTATGTTGGCAGCTGAGACAAATATCGACAATATTTTAGTTAGTATTGGTGTGCCATGAAATTAAAATTGTACTAGATTTCTGAGCTAGTGAAATTTGAACATACTAATTATTAATTAATAGCAGTATTAATATTAATACATAATAGTTATTTTATGTGTTGCGTTGTGGTTACAATTCAAGACTATAGTCAGGTAAGTTTTCGGAGTTAGTACTAATAATTTCATGTGGTCAAACAAAACACGTTTTTAGGTTAGGTCCCGTGAGTCAAATGTTTAATCAAACCAATGAAATTCGTATTGCCAGACAAAATGCTTGACATGTGGTCCCTTTATCCGTATAGTTTGCCTATGAAAAATATGTTAAAAATTACTGGATTATTTAGAATAACCTTCCAACATAAAGTACGGTAAGTAAATAAGTCATTTAGTCCGTAGGATCGTGTGATATCTCGTAACAGCTGGCAACACTGACAAGACGGCAATATTTGCTGTTTAGGAACTGTTCTTATGTGACCCTCATTATAACACGTGCTTGAGCCGTGGTATTCATTTTCGTCGTGATCTCTGCAATGAATAAAACGCACATTCGTAAGTTACGGAACTTGAACATATGCGGATGTTACTTGAAATGATTTTATATTGCAAGAATTTTTTTTCAGTAGCACATGACGTTATTGGTGCATGATATAGTATAAGATAAGCCAACTGCCTGATATTTTTTCATGTTTCATTAGGATACTGTATGTCGCTCATCACTGAAAACCCACTAATTTTCTATGTACTTTTCTAGAAATTCCCTAAAATGTAGATTATTTAATTTATTAATTGGGATGTTGGCACTAAACATCATGGTAGGCTACACAATTACATGCTAAATGTCGAGTTAGTATAATAATAAAAATAATGTATGTATTTATTTACACTGCAAGTGGGCAAGCACCCGGTGACAGTGGTATATACAATATAAACAATACACAATACAATTATACACAATCATTACAATTAATAATAATACACAAAATAACCTAATTTATAAATGAACCAAATTTTTCATTACAACCTACATATGCATAGGTCATACATAAGTTTCACATTGGTACTGATAATAATCTTTCACTTTACTCTCATCTCACTCACTGTAGTGCCACTATGACACATTTCACTGAAACTTTAGAACACATTTCACTGACACTATAGAACACATTTCATTGACACTATAGAATACATTTCATTGACACTATAAATAATCACTGATCGGAATTATTCACTGCACTGTAAAACCATAACTTCACTGACTCACCTCGCTTCACTGATACAACAGTTCAAATAAGACAAATAATTACACCCTTATGCAAACTTATAAAACAGAACTACATTTAAGCTAAACATTTCTAGTCTAAGACCCTCTTACTCGCTATTTCTAAATAATTTACAATTCAAATCAAGGTAATAACTCGTCAGGCTAAATAAATACATGTCACCTTAAAAAATAAATGTCACCTTAATTTTAATTTACACTTCATACACAACTTTTTAAGTTATTCTTGAATCTCCTTAAGGAAGGACAGCCCTCAAAGACCGCTGCAGGTAGGTCATTCCAATCATTTATAGTTCTATTTAAGAATGAGAATTTACCTACATCCGTTTTCTGTTTCCTACATTTGATTTTAAAATCATGATCATTCCTATCATAGTACGCTGGCTTCTCTATCCGAGCCGTTATGTCTACCCATGCTTTCTGACCTAGATAATAATAATAATAATAATAATAATAATAATAATAATAATAATAATAATGAGAACAAAACACTATAGAGGAGCGAACGAACCTCAATTATTCTCTCATTACTTAACGGCTCCCTGAATCAGAGCTTCCTTAAGCTGCCTGCGCTGCCAGCGCCGTCATTTGTTTCGCAGCCTCTGCTATTTGTCACAAGGCATGTGGTCGTTCTGTTGTAACACGTGAGCTGGATTGCTTGCACCTACATGGTTAGGCCTCCCTGAGTTAGAACAGGAGCGAAGGTTTGCCTAGACAGCAGGCGTGTTTCCTTAAAAAAAAACTTTGGAAAGCCACCACGATGACTGGGGTAGGTAAGAGGGAGGAGGAGGCAGCTTACGTCACGTGAAACAACTGCCGTTCTCGCTCACTGAAGTGAAATGAGAATTTCTAGACCATCTGCCATAGACTCCCACCTTATCTGCTCTTAGAGTAAACTGTACAAAACATATTGCACATATTTCATACACGTTATGGCGGCCTCAAAAGGTATTCCGTGAGACACATGGCTCGTGCAATATTGCTTACAGACAATGGGTGCATCTGTAACATTGTACATGTCCACTCAACACTGGCACATTTCTGTTACAGCATATAACACTGGATACGAGAGTTACGGGTTCAAACCCATCGCAGAAGATAAAATATTATGGATTTCAGTCCACAGAATGGATTCACTGAGAGGGAACAAAACAGGGATTCGAGAGAGATAAACTTTTAAGGGACGATATCACTATATATTATAGTCTGGATCAGGTTACTTAATACCCTAAGGGTGAAACCTAACCATTTTTCCCCTATTACTACATATGCTAGTGGATTATAGTAATTTTCTAGCTCTCAGGTTGAATTTTCTTTCACCAACTTTGTTTCGAATTTCGGGTACTGACAAATACTACAACTGGCAGTTATTTTCTAACTGTTATGTTGGCAGCAATGATTTCGGTTTACAGTAAAGCAAACTGATGAAAATGCAAGTAAGTAAATACATTTTTAGGTTAGGTCTCATGAATCGTAAACTCTTTAGTGAAAGGAATAAATTTCATGTTGCCTGACAAAATAAATTATAATATTAGATCATACTAATCCTAATTACCAACATAATATGCGAGAAGTCCAGGAGGAAAATATACTATTTCATAAATAAATTATTGAACCATTCAGGAAATACCTCGCAACATAAAGATGAGATGTGGTAAGTAAGCAAGACATTGTTATTGTTAACACTATATTATTATTATTATTATTATTATTATTATTATTATTATTATTATTATTATTATTATTATTATTATTATTTCAGTACGTAGCATTGTGATTTTACCCTCTTTGGTGATATCTGATATTAGTTGGCAATACTGAAGAGATAGCCAAATTAGACGTGATCCTCACTATAGCATGGATCCCTTTGCAAGAGAAGGACGTACAGGGATGGGAAAGAAATTAATTTTTATGGGACCGTAAAAGTAAATATAGAGAGAAATAAACAAAAGAGATACCAGAGAGATTAATTTTTATGGGACGTAGAAGTCCATAGCATGGATTCGCTGGGAAGACGGGAATACGAGAGAGATGAACTTTCATGGCAAGGTTAAAAGTAAGTATGGATTCTTTCACAAAGGAAGTAAACGATCACCTCACGCTAATTATTATGACTATTACAGTTTTACTACGTCATACTACTTTTGACAAATAAAACGGTAAGAAAGGACGTGTTTCAACCAATCATGCTATATATCGCTATAATTGTATCACTTTCCTAGCATGCTTGTTTCTATCATTTCCCTAGCATTTGCTTGTTTTTATCACTTCCATAGTATGCATGTTTCCATCACTTCCCGAGCATTTGCTTGTTTTTATCACTTCCCAAGCATTTGTTTCTTTGTTTGCAACCATTTGAAACCGCAAATTCTTTACGGTACTATGACACATGCCTTGCGATCGTCATTTTTTCCCGCATAGATAGTCGAATGAAAATAGCGGCTCCGTTCAAACATTTTGGTGAAGCTAACATTAGTGAAGTAGAATTTTAGTAAGTCAATTAATACTTACTTACTTACTAGCTTTTAAGGAACCAGGAGGTTCATTGCCGCCCTCAGATAAGCCCGCCATCGGTCCCTATCCTGAGCAAGATTAATCCAGTCTCTATCATCAAATCCCACCTCCCTCAAATCCATTTTAATATTATCTTCCCATCTACGTCTCGGCCTCCCTAAAGGTCTTTTTCCATCCGGCCTCCCAACTAACACCCTATATGCATTTCTGGATTCGCCCATACGTGCTACATCCCCTGCCCATCTCAAACGTCTGGATTTAATGTTCCTAATTATGTCAGGTGAAGAATATAATGCGTGCAGTTCTGCGTTGTGTAACTTTCTCCATTCTCCTGTAACTTCATCCCTCTTAGCCCCAAATATTTTCCTAAGCACCTTATTCTCAAACACCCTTAACTTATGTTCCTGTCTCAAAGTGAGAGTCCAAGTTTCACAACCATAAAGAACAACCGGTAATAGGCCTGTAACTGTTTTATAAATAGTAAGTCAATTAATATTTTATTGTATTAGAGTACTTTATTCTTCTAATCTTTATATACTTTCTTCTAATCGTGTAACAGTCAATTAAATCCTACTCGAGTTTTGATTTTCTCTAGTGTTGTTAACGTAAGTCTTAACCAGAGACGTACGCAGAACTTTTTCCAGGGGGGGTCTGGCCTTAGCTCTGCCAGATAAAATAAATAAATAATTATTAAATTATTATTATTCTTAAAATTGTTTACAATATTTACATTATCGGTATTTTAAATTTTGTTAATAATAATAATAATAATAATAATAATAATAATAATAATAATAATTATTATTATTATTATTATGTCAGGATATATTTATTACAGTAGCTCTCATAGAACATATACAAGAATATCCTTATACAATCTTCAAACTGTTATTTTGTCACAGATATCCAATTTTTAACAAATTTCAACTTATGTATAATTGTGAATAATAAAGAATTCTTGTATCATTCTCACACTTACACAATAATCATATAGTCAACAGTCATTTGTATATGATAGGTAGGCGGTAGCTCTCTCTATAATAAAGACAGTATTGCTATAATTCGACCGTACCGCTGCACAAAGCACAGGGTTTATATTGGAGGAGGGGTAGGAGGACTATGCTTTATATCGATGTAGATTTTGTTACTCTGAGAGTAAAAAATTAGACAAGGAAAAACGATTATGGATTAAAAAACACTCAAATCTAAATATGTGATTTTTTTTTAATTCAAGGGGAGGGGGGTTCAAACCCGGTAACCCTCCCTTGCGTACGCCCCTGGTCTTAACAATACTATAATTATTCTCGTATATTAGAATTTCATCAATTTAAATAGTTGAAACTCAGATCCATGTTCATAGGAACTACACTCACAGCAGCAAGCAAAGGAATCGTCTGCTAAAAGTAACGCTTGTCAGTCATGAATCACTCTGTATAGTCCTCCTACAACTTCGGTTCTTCCTTCCCACTCATTTCACCATTACTCCTTTGCGTTGCTGCCGTCAGCTCATCACTGAGGAAGGCAACTCCCTCGTAAAGAATCTGTGCGTGCGTGCACGGGCCCTATGGAGCGGTTTATTGACTGAGAGGTATCTGCACATCTGCTCAACTTGTAGCTCTGATATTCACCACGCCGAGCATGCAAAGCTGCTGCAAGAAGGTACAGGGTGAACTTCACAAAGTGGCAATGTGAAATGGACGATAATGCAGCGATAGATGGCTCTGATTGGCTGAAATTTAACTGATTCTTACATTCCACTGGTGAACTGAATAAAAGAGTCACTCAAACGTTCATCAACATCATTATGCATCACCATCAGCATCATTTTATACTTCACTAGTGTTGCCAACACGGTGATTTACCTACTAAATCTAGTTTTTTTGGTCCTCTGTCAGTGGCTAAAAGTCATTACACGGTGGGCAGTGGGAAATCTAGTTTATTTTAATGTCAGTGGAAATTTTTTATTGATTTTGCAATAATTTCCAAATACATCTATAAGGCAGATTGCATATAAAACAGACTCTTTTGATGATGGTCATTATCATTTCAAAACACTTTTCTTGCAATACTAGATATCTATGAATGTGCTCTGCAGTTAACAGCATAACAACCCAATGGCTGGAACTGAAAACAGAACAAAGTCTTAATACTCAAAATGAGAAATTCATTCGATGACGCGCGTTTCTTTCGTTGTTCTCCATCAAGCAACTGTTGAAGAGATTTTATGAATGTATGGGAAAAATGTTACTAGACTATATTTCCATTATATTCTACAATAAATCAAGGTTATCTTAATTCAACACAGCCCAACTTAATGAAACGAAAAAATTTCAGCGGAGTATGCCATTACGAAAGTTCAGGATAACAGAGAGGGTTTGGAATTGAAGGGGTTACATCAGCAGCTTGTCTATGCGGATGACGTGAATATGTTACAAGAAAATCCACAACCGATTAGGGAAAACACGGGAATTTTACTTGTAGCAAGTAAAGAGATAGGTTTGGAAGTAAATACCGAAAAGACAAAGTATATGATTATGTCTCGTGACGAGAATATTGTACGAAATGGAAATATAAAAATTGGAAATTTATTTTTTTGAAGAGGTGGAGAAGTTCAAATATCTTGGAGCAACAGTAACAAATATAAATGATACTCGGGAGGAAATTAAACACAGAATAAATATGGGAAATGCCTGTTATTATTCGGTTGATAAGCTTTTATCATCCAGTCTACTGTCGAAAAATCTGTATGGTTGTGAAACTTGGACTCTCACTTTGAGAGAGGAACAAAGGTTAAGGGTGTTTGACAATAAGGTGCTTCGGAAAATATTTGGGGCTAAGAGGGATGAAGTTACAGGAGAATGGAGAAAGTTACACAACACAGAACTGCACGCATTATATTCTTCACCTGACATAATTAGGAACATTAAATCCAGACGTTTGAGATGGGGAGGGCATGTAGCACGTATGGGCGAATCCAGAAATGCATATAGAGTGTTAGTTGGGAGGCCGGAGGGAAAACGACCTTTAGGGAGGCCGAGACGTAGATGGGAAGATAATATTAAAATGGATTTGAGGGAGGTGGGATATGATGATAGAGAATGGATAAATCTTGCTCAGGATAGGGGCCAATGGCGGGCTTATGTGAGGACGGCAATGAACCTCCGGGTTCCTTAAAAGCCAGTAAGTATTACTACTGATTTTTGGGGTAGGCCCTAAACTTTTCCAGTACGAAGAGGCATCAAACAAAAACCCGTTAAAAGAATTACCGAGTTCGCGCTATTAATGTTAGGATCTATGTCTTTATGTCTTGCTCGGTGAAATTCAGAAGTGGATTCAAAGTATTATCATTAAACCAAAATTAGAAATAGGATTGGAATTTCAGTCAGTTTTGAAATTAGGGTTGCATTAAGACGGAGTGGTAGGCTATATGTAGTTATAATTTTTAATAATTATTTATACAATTATATCTTATCTGTGCATTATTTAACAACGAAGTGCAAAAAAATCTATAGCAACAAAAATCTGGTGGGTTTTGTGACATATTTGGTGAGATTTTGTAAGCGTGTAGTGGCTTTTCGCAAAATTGGATTGGCAACACTGTACTTGTTTCACTGACTCATCACAAGGGACTGGATTTTTATGTAATATCAAGGTGTGAAATATGTACATATTTATGCAAGAAAAATAAGCTGAATATGTACCAAAATATGTAATATCATGAAAATATTTAATATCAATATGTGGAAGGTATAGGATAGGTAAGACTCTCCAGTTGTGATTTCATAGAACACCCGAATTTTTACCGCATACTTGACACATTGCAATTTTTCCATCTGTAGTGAAACCTTCCTCCATCGCAATCCATGATTTTATTTTTGTCGTTAGGGTTGAAGATACAGGGGTCATTTTAGTTAGTTAAAAGCAGTAGATAAACTCAATTGCATTTTATACTGTAAGTACTGAAACTAGAGAACTGAGTGAAATGAATGACACAACAGTACTGCAAGCATTGTTTCGCTTTACAGGATTAGGAGAAAATAAGAGGAGATGTGGGATACGATAAAATAACTTTGATACGATAAAAGAACTTAAATGGGAAACTTTGGAAAACAGACGTAGGAAAACTAGAATAACATCATTGTATAGAGTACATCTAGGTCAGAAAGCATGGGTAGACATAACGGCTCGGTTAGAAAAGCCAACGTACTATGGTAGGAACGATCATGATTTTAAAATCAAATGTAGGAAACAGAAAACGGATGTAGGTAAATTCTCATTTTTAAATAGACCTATAAATGATTGGAATGACCTATCTGCAGCGGTCTTTGAGGGCTGTCCTTCCTTAAGGAGATTCAAGAATAACTTAAAAAGTTGTGCATAAAGTGCAAATTAAAATTAAGGTGACATTTAGCATTTTTTAAGGTGACACGTATTTATCTAGCCTGACGAGTTACTCCCTTGGTTTGAATTGTAAATTATTTAAAAATAGCGTGTAAGAGGGTCTTAGACTAGAAATGTTTAGCTTAAATGTAGTTCTGTTTATAAGTATGCATAAGAATGCAATTATTTGACTTATTTGAACTGTTGTATCAGTGAAGCCAGGTGAGTCAGTGAAGTTATGGTTTTACAGTGCAGTGAATAGTTCCGATCAGTGATAATTTATAGCGTCAGTGAAATGTGTGCTAAAGTGTCAGTGAAATGTGTTCTATAGTGTCAGTGAAATGTGTGCTAAAGTGTCAGTGAAATGTGTTCTATAGTGTCAGTGAAATGTGTGCTAAAGTGTCAGTGAAATGTGTTCTATAGTGTCAGTGAAATGTGTGCTAAAGTGTCAGTGAAATGCGTCATAGTGCCACTACAGTGAGTGAGATGAGAGTAAAGTGAAAGACTATTGAAACTTATGTAGGGCCTATACATACGTTGTATTGTAAAATTAGGTATTTTATTTATGTTTTATTATTAATTGTAATTATTGTGTTAAATTGTATTGCGTATTCTTAGTGTATTGTGTATATAATTGTATTGTTTATTGTAGGATTGTATTCTGTATTGTAAATTTTATTGTGTATTGTTTATCATTTTATTGTGTATTGTTTATCATTTTATTATGTATTGTTTATATTGTGTATACCACTGCCACCGGGTGCTTGCCCACTTGCAGTGTAAATACATACATACATACATACATACATACATACATACATACATACATACATGCATGCATTTTAGCTGCTCCCTGTAAGAAACGAAGTACCTACTAAAACCTCAAACTATAGGCATTTACAAACTGTTTTTTGCCTGGAACTAAGGACGTTGTGTTTCGTGCCGAAATATATCTTTTCTTGGGTAGGTAAAAAGGGTTTTTAAATCTGTGTATTTCAAAATGTAAACTTCCCTAACAAGTTCCCCCCCCCCCTTTTAGAGAAGTAAAAATGAATAAACCCCCTAAATATGTACATTTATGTAATACCAAGCCATAATATGTAATGTGGAGTAAATATGTAAAAATACGTAGTTTCAAATTTGATTATATTAATGGTAATTACAAGATTCGTAAAGATTTGTTATTTATATACGGTTAGGTTGAAAGGAATATAATATGCAATTACATAAAAATCCGGTCCCTACTCATCACATACAAATCCTCTTCTTCATGACATTTATCACATCCAGCACAAATTTAATTTCCTTTATGTACTAAACATTATGTTCTTAACTTCTCCCCGTCCTCCTCTTACAGTTCTTTTTTATTTTTACCATCACTTTTCGTTACCTGACCATTCATTACCACAAACTCAAGCTTACTTATCGCATCCATTAATGTCAATTTTCCAAAGCATCTAAACTATTCCGTTAGTCCACAGCTTTTCAATCAAGGAGACTGGAGCTCGATGCAGGTCTTGGGTAGTGCCTCTAGTCGCTAACTAGGGAATGCTGGATCTTAACTTCGCAACCACGGAGGAGCAAGTCTTGCCCAGCTGTACAGTGAGGCTTCCGAAATACAATTCGTACTGGGAAACCATGCAAAGTAATGCTAATCACCGGTCTCTGGTATCGAATTCCGGACACTGCGGATACGAAGCCATAATTACATCCGGGCCACATTAGCAGGTGAACAGAACAATGCGCAGGGATCCACCTGCCCCCCTCCCTCCGTGTGGGGTGCAGAGATCCACACGCTCCCAGATTTCCAATTTAGAGCAGCCCTAAGTAGCGGCAAATTGCAGGACTGCATCAGCGCGTGCCGGCCTTCGTGAACAGCGAGAACGGGGCACAGAGAGCCGATCGTCGTGAACATTACGGGTTATGGGTACATTATCGTACGCAGGATTTTGTCAAAGAGAGGAGTGATTATTAAAATTGTTTATAATTTACATTATCGGTATTTTAAATTTTATGTATTATTATTATTATTATTATTATTATTATCCTACTTACTTACTGCTATTAAGGAACCCGGAGGTTCATTGCCGCCCTCACATAAGCCCGCCATTGGTCCCTAACCTGAGCAAGATTAATCCACTCTCTATCATCATATCCCACCTTCCTCAAATCCATTTTAATATCTTCCCATCTACGTCTCGGCCTCCCCAAAGATCTTTTTCCCTCATGCCTCCCAACTAACACTCTATATACATTTCTGGATTCGCCCATACTTGCTACATGCCCTGCCCATCTCAAACGTCTAGATTTAATGTTCTTAATTATGTCAGGTGAAGAATACAATGCGTGCAGTTATTATTATTATTATTATTATTATTATTATTACGGTATATTTATTAATATTAATATATTATTGTTATTGTTATTATTATTATGTTACGGTATATTTATTAATATTATACTATGTTCTAACAGAACATATTCATGAATATTCTTATAAAATCTTTGAAATGTAATTTTTTCGCACACATTGAATTTTTTTTTATTTTAACTTCTCTTTAATTTTGTACATAAACAATTGTGTCATTATTACACTTACACATTAACCATACATATATACATAAATACATAGTTATATGTATATGATAGATAGGCGGTAAGTCTTTCTATAATATTATTATTTCTGCAGTGCTCAGGAAACGTGACACAAGTCAGTTTCCACAAACCTTTTTTTGATAATTTATTGACAACTTACGGAATATCTGCTCGCTTGGAAAAAATATAGAAGTATTTCTCCCATTACAATAATTCATACAGAAAAAAATCAAATCGACATAAACCAGTGTAAGTTGTCAATAAATTATCAAAAACGGTTTGTGGAAACTGACTTACGTCACTTTTCCCAAGCACTGCAGATTTATTCTTAGCTAGTAGGTAAGCAAAGTGAGTACAAATTCAAAGTACACAACAAAAATGTTTCTAGCCACTGCTGTAAGAGCCAGGTTCGTGTACAGTGTGATTTGAGTCAATAATATAACATAACATTTACAAAGGCATTTTACTAACGAATAAATACACAAACTTAATTCAGACCGACAAATAACACAGAAGAGAAAAAATAGAAAATACACATTTAATATAAATTGACATTCAGAATCCAATGATATTAAATAAAAACATAAATATTCTCCACAGAAATAAAAATATAAAATACACACATTTGTTAATATTATATACCATGAATAATTTTATAAACTTCTTTTTTAGCGGTCCAATTGAGTTAGGTACTGTTTGGAAAAGTTGGAACAGGCATCACGTTAATTATTATGATGATGATGATGATGATGATGATGAGGAGGAGGAGGAGGAGGAGGACGAGGAAGAGGAGGAATATGTATGTGTATCCAATGCCTACCCACTTCACTTGCGTGATTCGGGTTCCGCATATTGCGGATAGATGGCAGAACTGTGACCCATTTTCTAGTTGTACACCACTTCGGCGGGTGACACTGTACATTATGTGTATCTGTGGAGAGTTATGTCGTGTACTAGGGTGAGTGTACGTGTAAGTATTCATGTAAGTGTAGTGTCTGGAATGAGTGATGATGATGAAGATGAGGAAGGGAGAAGGGGAAACCCGGTGCCGGCACGTAGCCTACTCCTGTCGAATAGTACCAAGGAGGCCGCCAGGACGGACGAATCGCTATCACCACTGCGGAGAGATTTGGAATTTAACACAGGCATATTGGTGGACAATTTAGTGATTAGACGTTGTGCACCGCCATCTCTCCTAGTCCCGACGTAGAAATTTTACATGAAAATTTCTGACCCCGCCGGGAATCGAACCCGGGCCGGCTAGTCTGAAGGCAAACACAAAGCTAACTCGGCGGACGGAAGAGGAATACGGGAAAATAGTATTCCGAGAAAATGCTGGAACAGATTGGTATAATCTTGACTCGTTATAATGGTGGCTGAGTGAGATGCATTCACCCCTGAGCAGAGTTTCGTCCAAATCCTTGAAAAGCATTGCACAGCGGGCTGTAAACTGTCGCAATGAATTACACTGAGGGAGCCACTCGCAAGGATTCACGGCTTCAAGAGCCGGCGCCGTGCCTGCCCGATAAATCAGCTGGTGTTAATTTGTTCAGCATTTATTTTAAGAAAGAAAAAAAAACGAAACAAAACAAATGAGCGCAATCCACTCAGAGAATGGGATGGAGGATGAATTGCCTTGATCGCAGCATTCAAGTGCGTCCATCTTCCCCGGGTCTGCAGGCCGCGGTGAGCCTTGACCCAAATCGAAGTCTGGACTTTACAATGCTCAACACTAGACAGTCTACCGCTGTACAGTAACGGTTAGTAAGTCTGACCGTGATCAAGCGGGCCCGGCTCAAATCCTGGTTGGTACAAGTTACCTGGTTGAGTTTTTTTTGGAGGGTGGGAGTTCCCTTAACCCATTAAGAACAAATGCTGCGTAACTCTCAGCGCTGGACCCTGGACTCATGTCGCTGGCATTATCACTCTCATATTCATGTGCTAGATAACCATAACAGTTAATAAAGCATCGTATAATAACCAATTAAAAACACTAGACAGGAGCGGTGCCGGCCGGGCCTTCCCTTGGTATAACTTTTTTCAAAGGTAAGGATTGGTATCACAAAATTTCTCTTAAGGAGCACAGGAGCAGTGCACCACCTCTTCAAATAACGCATGTTTTTACAGTTATATCAATGAGCTGCAGTAGACTATGTGAGCAACGTATTTCTTTATTATAATACTATGTAAAAATAACACTGCATGACTGTGCACTGTTCTTGTTGACGCCTGGGACTTGCGTTTACCGCTCGACACTTGCGGCACACTGTTCCATTCGAGCATGCGCAGTACAGACGTGGACAAATTATTAACAAAATTGACGATTTTTATGATAATTCTGTTTACAAAATTTGACTTTTCAATTTAAACTACAGTTGACAATTTTGCATATTTCCATCATTACAGTAGACAGAAATATGCAAAAATGTCAACTGTAGTCTAAATTGAAGAGTCAAGTTTTGTAAAAATATATAATAAAAATCTTCAATTTTGCTAATAATTTGTAAATTAGCAAAAATGTCAACTGCATTGAAGAGTCAAATTTTGTAAAGATAAAAAATAAAAATCTTCAGTTTTGCTAATAATTTGGAAATATCCAAAATGTCAACTGTAGTCCAAATTGAAGAATCGAATTTTGTAAAAGTATACAATAAAAACTTTCAGTTTTGCTAATAATTTGTCAATATGCAAAAATATCCAATGTAGTCCAAATTGAGGAGTTAAATTTTGAAAAATATACAATACAAATCTTCAATTTGGCTAATTATTTGGAAATACACAAAAATGTCAACTGTAGTCTAAATTGAAAAATCATAATTTGTACAAATATATAATAAAAATCTTCAATTTTGCTAATAATTTGTCCACGTCTGTAGTACTGTTTCACTGGCAGGCTTTGGAGCATTGTAGGGAGCCAGTACAGTGTGTGTAGGAGGGGTTAGGAGCACTTTCAGATGTGTTCTCAACCTCGTTCCATCATAAATGTTACAATGAGTAGTGTGCAAAATCTTTTAAATGTGTAATTTTCTATAAGACCTTTACACGAAAAGATCAAAATAAAGAAGATGGGTAGACCTACACACGAATTAAAATTATAAGTGACGAAGAACAGTAATAGAGAAGTGCACTGTTCTTGTTGACGCCTGGGACTTGCGTTTACCGCTCGACACTTGCGGCACACTGTTCCATTCGAGCATGCGCAGTATTACTGTTTCACTCACAGGCTTTGGAGCTTGGCAGGGAGGCAGTACAGTGTGCGTAGGAGTGGTTAGGAGCACTTTCAGATGTGTTCTCAACCTCGTTCCATCATAAATGTTACAATGAATAGTGTGCAAAATCTTTTAAATGTGTAATTTTCTACAAGACCTTTACACGAAAAGATCAAAATAAAGAAGATGGGTAGACCTACACATGAATTAAAATTATAAGTGACGAAGAACAGTAATAGAGAAGTGACAAGAAAATTCAACATTCGGACTTACCAAAAATGCAACATGCGGCTGCAATATAAAAGACGCTGTATTTTGTTTTACTTGCCTATTGTTCAACGGCGAACACTTATAGACAAAAACAAGTACGTTTTATGAATGCGTAGTAACTAAATAATTTTGATTATCGTTCTGCTGATATGATTGATTTGAAGCACATGAATGAAAGAATTAAAAAACACGATTCTTCAGCTGCACACATCAACAATAATGTTAAATTAGCAGTGATGGGTCAAACAAACATATAGACACAATTGGATTGAGTTGGATTGTTGAACTTCACAATGATAAAGTTACCAAGAACAGATACAGTATGTGCGTGCGGTTTTGTGGAGCTTTTAGTTGGCTTTAAGAGGTCACGAAGACGGAAACTCATCTTTAAACGCCAGTATTTTTCTTGGCCTCATCAATTTCAGTTCTGAATTAGACGCACTCTTAAGGAACATTTGGAAAGAGAAACAGTGTTTAAGAGCACATCAAACACTATACAGAACGAAGTCCTTCAAGCCATTTTGATGTATGCCATGATGAGATTTCAAAGAAATACAGAAAGCTGCTGACTTTTTAGCAGTTAAGGCTGATGAGACGACACACGATCGAATGCTTGTGAACGTGTGAACTGTGTTATAAAACGCAATATAGCGAAAACAATATTATTTACGGTGTGCTGCAATAGAAATTGAACACTTTACTTTGCTATTACTGGACCTACATAGGAAACTGATTAACTGCAATTTCTTGACTAACAAAATTATGTAAATGTATACCTACGTAACATATGTTAATAGTTATGTAGTAGTTAGTACCTATAATAATAATAATAATAATAATAATAATAATATGATAATAATAATAATAAATATTTGTGCACCACCAAGATTATTTATCAGCACACGCCACTTCATATGTCGCACGGAAGCCGTGCATTCATAGTGTGTCCACAACACAAGATGGCTCTGTGCTTGTCTGTAATAGAACAGAGTAATGGTAAATCAGTTGTCAGTGTAGTGCCGTGCAGGATGGATGTAACCAGTGTTGAACAACGCTTGTATATCAAAAAACCCCTTCTCCGTGGTAGGAATGCCAGAGAATGTCACAGAGAGTTGGTAGAAGCTGTCGCAAATAATACCCTTCCATATGGGACAGTCGTAAGGTGGGTAGCTACTTTGAGGACCTTTAGAACAGGTATGTGTGCTGTAATGATTCTGGCAGAGGAATCCTGTAATGTTATGGCAACGACTGTAATAAACACGAGGAGCAAAATGTTGACGTGTTTGTTAAATGTTCGTACATTTCGTCCATACCTTGTCCTTTCATCTATATATTTCCATTTTCCACCCACGCTCGAATTCTCACAAAAAAAAAAAAAGGCGCCATGACTTATGCCCCAACCTTCATATTATTTGAGACGTTCGTGGTGTTCAACGTATTAAATGGTAATAATAAACATTGGCTACATCATAGTAGACGAGTAATATTCAATGAGGTGGGCGAGACCTCATACTTAATGAATATTGATGTGATATTCAGTAATTTATACGTTTTGTATAAGCATTTAAATAAAATTCAGTTATTTAAACTTTATCTTTGCATCTAAATGGATTTCTGTTATATATACGTTGTGTTTTGCCTAGCAGAAGCATCTAAATGATATTCAGTAATTTTTACGTTTTGTGTTGCCTAGGAGAAGCATCTAAATAGAATTCGGTTATTTACACTTTATCTTTGCATCTGTTATATAATACGTTGTGTTTTGGCTAGCAGAAGCATCTAAATGACATTCAGTAATTTTTACGTTTTGTGTTGCCTAGGAGAAGCATTTATATAAAATTCAGTTATTTACACTTTATCTTTGCATCTAAATGGATTTATGTTATATATATGTTGTGTTTGACCTAGCAGAAGCATCTAAATGATATTCAGTAATTTACACGCTTTGTGTTGCCTAGGAGAAGCATCTAAATGATATTCAGTAATTTAGAGATTTTGTGTTGCCTAGCAGAAGCATCTAAGTGATATTCAGTAATTTAAATGTTTTGTGTTGCCTAGGAGAAGCATCTAAATGATATTCAGTAATTTACACGTTTTGTGTTGCCTAGGAGAAGCATCTAAATGCTATTCAGTAATTTACAGGTTTTGTGTTGGCTAGGAGAAGCATCTAAATGATATTCAGTAATTTACAGGTTTTGTGTTGCCTAGCAGAAGCATCTAAATGATATTCAGTAATTTACAGGTTTTGTGTTGCCTAGCAGAAGCATCTAAATGATATTCAGTAATTTACAGGTTTTGTGTTGCCTAGCAGAAGCATCTAAATTATATTCAGTAATTTACAGGTTTTTTGTTGCCTAGCAGAAGCATCTAAATGATATTCAGTAATTTACAGGTTTTGTGTTGCCTAGTAGAAGCATCTAAATTATATTCAGTAATTTACAGGTTTTGTGTTGCCTAGCAGAAGCATCTAAATGATATTCAGTAACTTACAGGTTTTGTGTTGCCTAGTAGAAGCATCTAAATGATATTCAGTAATTTACAGGTTTTGTGTTGCCTAGCAGAAGCATCTAAATGATATTCAGTAATTTACAGGTTTTGTGTTGCCTAGCAGAAGCATCTAAATGATATTCAGTAATTTACAGGTTTTGTGTTGCCTAGCAGAAGCATCTAAATGATATTCAGTAATTCGGAGATTTTGTGTTGCTTAGCAGAAGCATCTAAATGATATTCAGTAATTTACAGGTTTTGTGTTGCCTAGCAGAAGCATCTAAATGATATTCAGTAATTTACAGGTTTTGTGTTGCCTAGCAGAAGCATCTAAATGACATTCAGTAATTTACAGGTTTTGTGTTGCCTAGCAGAAGCGTCTAAATGATATTCAGTAATTTACAGGTTTTGTGTTGCCTAGCAGAAGCATCTAAATGATATTCAGTAATTTACAGGTATTGTGTTGCCGAGCAGAAGCATCTAAATGATATTCAGTAAATTACAGGTTTTGTGTTGCCGAGCAGAAGCATCTAAATGATATTCAGTAATTTACAGGTATTGTGTTGCCGAGCAGAAGCATCTAAATGATATTCAGTAAATTACAGGTTTTGTGTTGCCGAGCAGAAGCATCTAAATGAAATTCAGTAAATTACAGGTTTTGTGTTCCCTAGGAGAAGCATCTAAATGATATTTACTAATTTACAGGTTTTGTGTTCCCTAGGAGAAGCATCTAAATGATATTTACTAATTTACAGGTTTTGTGTTGCCTAGCAGGAGCATCTAAATAATATTCAGTAATTTACAGGTTTTGTGTTGCCTAGCAGAAGCATCTAAATGATATTCAGTAATTTACAGGTTTTGTGTTGCCTAGCAGAAGCATCTAAATGATATTCGGTAATTTAGAGATTTTGTGTTGCTTAGCAGAAGCATCTAAATGATATTCAGTAATTTACAGATTTTGTGTTGCTTAGCAGAAGCATCTAAATGATATTCAGTAATTTACAGATTTTGTGTTGCTTAGCAGAAGCATCTAAATGATATTCAGTAATTTACAGGTTTTGTGTTGCCTAGCAAAATTATCTAAATGATATTCAGTAATTTACAGGTTTTGTGTTGCCTAGCAGAAGCATCTAAATGATATTCAGTAATTTACACGTTTTGTGTTGCCTAGGAGAAGCATCTAAATGATATTAAGTAATTTACATGTTTTGTGTTGCCTAGGAGAAGCATCTAAATGATATTCAGTAATTTACAGGTTTTGTGTTGCCTAGGAGAAGCATCTAATGAAATTCGCTTATTTACACTTTATGTTCGCTTCTAAATGGAATTCTGTTATATATGGCCTAGGTCGTATGTTGCCCGTGGAACGCATCTCAATGGAGCTCGGATATTTACACGTTGAGTTAGATTTCAATGAAGCTCTGTTACTCTGGCTTTACACGGAGACGCACGGGAATGAAACTTGCATATTAATGATTTCGCACTCAGGTAATTGAAGAACAGGGTTTTAAGAGTTTCCAGACAAGATTACACTCGTCCCGCGAGGCGCGTAATTGCGTTTTATGGAGCCATTCAAACTGGCTCGTGTCAGCGGACTATTACATCATTGGCTTCTTCACTCTGACGACGGGGGACATGAAGTGGAATTACATTCCCACAGACCTACGGGTAGCACAGAGTGCTCGTTAATTTTTTTATTTTCGTTCCGCCAACTCAAATTGTTTAACCTGCCCGCTCGGAGAAACGCAACTCCGTTAAAATCTGAGTAATTTTATAAATCCCGATTCGTTATGAAATATTAATTATGCCAATTTATACAGGGAAATCATTTTATTCTACTAACATTTCTAATATTAACCTGGCTATACCTTTGGATTAACGATTAAGAACCGGAAACACCGTTTGCTACCCCCTTCCACAACTGGAGTTCGATGATACTGGCATAATGTACAAACAAATCACTTTACTAGGTATAGGAGGGAAGAAAAGTAGTTCATCCATTTACGTGAACTAGGAAATATCGCGATTTTGAGTTTGATAATTTTCATTAGGTTTTTGTTTAATAAAATACAGTACAGTATTAACAATAAGTGTTTTTACTCACGAACTGAGCTGTCCATGCGGACGTATTCATTATGCAGTGTGTATTATACTGTCTACAGCACATTAGCGTACAATATAGAGAATGAAGTTAAATTGAAAAATAATCATAATATGGATATTTATACACATTTTTGAAAATGGTGGCCGTTCATTTCGATACAGGCTTCAGTTCTGTGTATATCATCGCACTATAGACTACTGTACCTAATTCCAATTAACAGTTTCGTCCTTCGTACTAGTAACTCATGTTGAAATAATTCTGTACCTAATCTATAAAACAGTACCTTAAGTACTGTAAGTTCAATCTTCACTTCTGCCCGACCCGAAAAGATAAAATTACTCAGACATGCTATCTACTGTCCATCCAAGTGGTTACGTCGCAGCGTCGTAGAAAGGGGGGAAATCACGTGACAGTTAATTACTTAACGAGGCCCTTTTATTTAAGTTATTTTAAACAATTGTATGGGTATAATATTACGTAGACGTCCAATTTCTAACAGAAATTAATGTTCTCAGAAAAGAGCTAAGACAGCCCAGCCACTAGCATTTACAGAGAGGCGAATAGAAGCAGGTGGGGGAAACCGGGATGCGACGTAGGCAAATGGAAAATGATGCAATATTGAAAGCTCTTTCGTCACTGGAAAACGCGAACATATTTTTGGAACGTGCTGTTTAGTATTACCGTAAGGAATACTAAGACTGTATATGCGGTCTTGGATCTGTGTGGAGGACGGTTGAACTTCAATAGTAGAAGGGGTGGGAGTGAAGTACATTCAAAAACTCAGGTACAATAAAAATTGAAGTAAAAATAAAATGATATCCCTGTACAAATAATGAACCATCGTTTGTCGAAATGTTGCAATGTTGGATTCCTACGCTCCATGCGTCAATTGAAGCCCTAGGAAGTCCAAGTGTAAATGCGTACAATGTTATTTTCTATAACAGTAATAGTGCTGTCTCTCTCTCTCTCTCTCTCTCTCTCTCTGAGGGTCTAAAAACTTGTACCACAGCATGAGGCTTATTCTACCGATCTCATTTCATGAAATGGTCACCGAAGTCCTCAGAAGCGCAATCTTGTAAGCATCGTGATTCACTGTTTGGTGCCATCTATCGATTCTGATACCCTCCACAGGTTGCTGGGACTTCAGTATCTCCCTCAGATCGATGTCATCTGTATTCAAATCACGGCACTACATCTCTGCTGCATCCTATATTGACCTGAATATCTAATTATAAGAACTCGGTCCAGGATGCCAAAAAACATGAAGTTATGAACGCAAGGACGTCTGCATTGTGTAAATGAGGGCAGTGGGGGATGTAGAGAGCAGTTACTCGTTTCAACATGTAAATATTCAGTCACAATACAGCACAAAATAAATATTCACATTTACAGGTATAATAATAATTAGAGATGAAACAATTTCTTCGTAAACACGACACCAGCGTATATGTGACTCGAGTATTGTAGATGACGTCAGAAGGAAGGGGGTAGAATTGTTTTCTGGTTACAGCAAAAGTGCTGCACTGTGGTGCTACGTGTCCAGTGCGGTAGTAAGTGAGCGAGTCGATTTCTAATCTGTAGTGGTGTTACTGTCATTACTTTATACAGGGTGTTTCCGAGGTGGTGTTACAAACTTTCAGGGATGATGGCGAAGGGCACATGTATCAATTTGAGATAAGGAACCCTGGTGCAGAAATGACCGAGTCGAAAGTTACAAGCAAAAATACAAGCGGAACACTATGTATGGACCTATCATATTATATATGTGGTAAATCAAATATTGAATAATTATTAATTAGGAATAATAACTGTATATCGAAGTTTTTCATACTATTTTATTTATAACTCATGTTACTGTTTTGGTACGTTCCATTAGACTTTTGTCATAAACGCAGAAAATAAAGCCTTATTTTTGCTGTGTGAGCAAAGCATGTGAGTAATCTTATCTGTAGCCTTCCATACAAGATAAGACATGTCGGTGAGATGACCTTGTACTGTGCTTCTATTTATTACGAGCGTATCACGACCGATCTTATCTCACTCGAGCGTGCGACATTCGACCGAGTTCAAGCGAGCGATTTAACTTCAATGCAGCACTCTGGTGGCAATGAACCTCCGGGTTTCTTAAAAGCCAGTAAGTAAGTAAGTAAGTAAGTAAGTAAGTAAGTAAGTAAGTAAGTAAGTAAGTAAGTAAGTAAGTAAGTAATCCCTACAAAAATTGATTTTGCATTTTCTTTTCACATATTTCTTGTTTTATTATGTATATTTCAGACTCTGTGCATATAAATCCAGCCCTAGTTATCATGTTGTAACAATAATCTGTTTCTGTAACAACGAGCCCGCATATTAGAAGTCCAACTTACAAAGCCTGACACAAATAGATGTAAGTACAAGAAAAAACACGATCGTGCAAAAAAAAAAGTTAATGAAACAAGTGTAAATACTACTGGAAGGAAAGCAATAAAATATATGAAAATGATAAATAAGCAGACAAAAAAACAATAAAATTACACAAGCTATCAAACACACAGCACACGAGTGAATCCATTCCTGCCTGGTATTAAGGGGACTGGCGGCACAGGAACCACCTCTGACACAGCCGCCTGTGACCTTTTATCAAATTGGACAGTTTTTATGACTCGGGGCAGGAAGGTGATGGTGACAGTCACTGAAGAAGTGTGCTTTCCTCTTCCAACTGGAAATATCGATATTAGCGACGTCCTGCGAATGGTAGCGGAGATATAAACGGACGCCAAGATTGATATCAGCGCCCACTGATAGCTCGTTAATCCGCAGACAAGAGAACGCAATTTGTTCGGACCCGAGTGCCTTCCGCATCATTTTACCACCCACGCCACAGCCCCAAGTACCCGCAGTCGATGAGTCATCTTTCCCAAAGCTGCAACAATCTGGAAGGGAAGGGATCTAGCTTCTGGTACACTCGTTAAATAGAATTATGGGTGCAATTAAAGGGCAAGTACTCCGGTGTGGCCAAGTGGTAACGTAACTACTACATCGGATACAGATCTGGGGAATATTTGTGGTAATACAGGCCTACAGGGTGTTTGAAAATTCAACCGAAGAAATTTATCTGGTTATAGAGGGATTGCAGACAACCAATTTGATATACGGAACCCAGAGTCTTCGAAGAAAAATCTCTGAGTTATCAGTTGTTAAAATTGTTTACATATCATTCTCACAATCCAGTATTAAAATGAAATAGAAGTGTGGAATGGTATGCGATGGTAAAAAAGAACGTGTGCATACCACATTTCCACAACACTTATTACTGCTTCAATGTTTACTTTTCTTCTCTTAGTTTCGGAAATACGTGGCAGTCTGAGGGGGCTAATCTCGCGAATATGGGAAAAGTCAATTAATTCTTAATCAACTTATCAGGGATATGTGATCGGCTACCCTATCATTCACAGAATAGGAGTGGTAAGCACAATAAGCCTTAGATGAGCGTTTCTCAAACTTTTTTGAAATGGGGACCACTTTTTTTTAACTCAGAGCAGTTCCAAGGACTACCTTACTCTTGTTCCCTTCGAAAGCAAATTTATCATTTTTGTAGTATATTTTAATATCAATATACTTATATTTTAAAGTAGAATTAATTAAATAAAATTAATTTATATTAGTATTAACTAATTTAGCTAATGTTAATAGAAGAAAATTCATTTTTAAAAGTGAAGTTGTTTCGTATCGGAGTATATGGCACGTGCCGCGCCGTCCGTCTTTTGTGTACCTGGCGAGTACAGCAGCGTACAAAACGAATGAACCCCGATCTGTTCATAGTAACATTGCAACGCAATGTGTGCAGTTGCGTTATCCTGCTCAAGTATTTACTACGCGTTGAATATGTTGTGCTGATCCATTCATAATGGCAAAATGTTAAATTCGCTCAGAGATACGAAATGCAATTAAGAAGTATGAGAGTGACATTTTATGTATTAACGAAGACAATATCGTGTGTAATGTATGTAAAATTGAAATAAAAACCAGAACAACTCAGGCTATACAGAAACATTGCAACAGTACATCGCACAGGAAATGCGTTGAAATTAAATCTGAGGAACCATCTACATCATCATCATCATCGTCATCACCATCATCATCATTTAGTTGTGCGGGTCTAACGACACGTGCAACATGATGCTCAGTGCAAATATTCCTCTAAAGAAATTGAGTGATCCCCATTTTAGAGTTTTTCTTCAGAAATTCTCTCGATACTGAGCCGTGCCTACTACCACGGCCGTTTACCTAGTACGTCACTTCATCCGTCAGAGCGCTCTCAGACGTCACAGAATAGATAGCGCTATCAATCCCTTCATTTGTTCTTTCCAAATAATCCTATTGGCAGGGTCATTACGTCTCACGAGGATAGAGGGGGAGAGAGTTTACCTGTTTTAACGGAGATTCACGGAACGTCACTTGGGTTCCGGTACGCGGCAGATACACTTAACAAGATTTAGGCTCTCGTACGCGGGAGATATTCGGAAACAATTGGCTCAGATTCAAGCTCTCGTACGCGACAGAAACATTAACAAGACTTAGCATTTTGGTACGCGGCAGATATAGACAACGTGACTCGGGCTTTGTACGTGCTGGAGATAGATCAGTGGAGTAGTTAAATTGCGTCGTGTGTGTTTGGGATTTTAGTGGATCGTAGTTTGAAATATCGCTTGCTAGTGATACGTCTTGGGGGCAAGTTTTAGTATTTGCATCGAGTAACATATTTGTGAGATATATGTGTTTGAGGTAAATTGTATTGGGAATTATGTAAGGAGATATGATTTGAAATGTGAGTTCATGTTCCGAGACGGTTAGAGTGACAAGGCAGCGATTACGGTCTCACATATGGTTTTAGTGTTTTCCCTGCTCCATTTTGATTGTCGCTTTCCTTCGCCGCTATTTTCTTATCATGTGCGTCGAGTTTAGTTGCTATTTAAATGATCCTTGAAATTGGAATTATCGTCCGTTACTTATTACGTGCATCTGTCTCCATCCCTCTCTCTCTCCGTTGGGTATTCATTTTGTAAAGTGCAGAGATTTGTGTTACTGCTATTCGCACAGTTTATGTGAGCAATATGTGCAAAGGGTAATGTATAGTGATCTGTCATGTAATGCCTTATGCTGGGTAGAGTTTGTCTCTTATTGAGTGTACATGTATTTTTAGTTTGGTTAGTCAGACTGAGTTGTATCTATGGTCGAATGGATCATGTATTAAGTTAATGTGCTGGCTGGGTGTTGTGTTCAGATTCATACTCAGATAGTTAATACATATATATATATATATATATATATATATATATATATATATATATATATTTAGAGTGGTTCATGAACATATGGTTAATAGGTTAGTCACTGATGGTCGAGAGACGGCCATATTAGATGGTTTAATCACTTATAAGTGTGTTGGCCTCAGCCTTGTGATACTTACATGATATACATATCCTGGGGATATCATTTCAGATTAGTTTGTCCTATTTTCACTCATCTATTTCATGTTTATTGTTATTTCATTTTTTTCATTTATGTACATTGTTACTTATTATTGTTAATTATATTTGTTTTACAAATTCACACTATTCATTTCTAAAAGTCTTCCACTGCGCACACCCAATCCTTTCAATGTGCCGTCCACCTGGCGAAAGCAGCCAATATAAGAAAGATAAAGAGGAGTGGATGATCGTACCACCGCCCTCACAATACAAAAACTGTTTAAGCGATAGGCGAAGACGATTCAGCTTCGACAACTTACGAGAATATATCGTCGTTTACTGCAACGCTGGTAATTGCATCAATGATGACGAGGACTGAACCTTGCAAGGTATGTACTACAGTACGTTATTTTTCTTTTCCTTCTGACTGTACGGAGATACAGTAGCATGTTGACGTCGTCTGTTTACATTTAAAATATGTTCAGCCAATGGTCTGAATGAAAAAAATGCAACAGTAAATGTGCACTTACATTCAACGATAAGTCATCCCGCATCCACTGTCTAGTTTAATCACAGTTGTGATTATTATTTTTTTTCTTCTATCCAGTTTTCATTATTGGTTATACCCGAACTCCAGCATCTTGCTTTTTCGGATGTGATGTGATGTATTTGAATATGAGATTGGTAAACAATTTTGAATTTTGAAGAATATCCATATACGAGTATGAAAATAACATTGTAAAATCTTTGTTAATGTATGTAATTTTTGCTTGCAATAATAAACAATCTTAATAATTAAAACTCATGCCACAAAAGGTCACCATTCCCTATCCGTGGTGCGAACAGCTGTAATTCTGTAAATGTGTTAACTTCTGAAGCAGAATCTTGAACGCCAGTATGCGCGGTACGTTGAAATGATAAATGGAAATAGCGAGTATTGTAGACGTGGGAGCAAAGAGATGTGTATGTATGCATGAAAGTCGGTTTGTTACAGCCGGCAAGCAATTCGGCGGCTGTATGGGATCCACACTGAATATTCATACAGCAATCCGTCCAAAAATCGAGAAGCACGCAAGATGCCTTTTTGCTCACCCTATCCATTTTCCTGTCTCCTACGGACTACAGCAGGGATGAACAAAGTCCTGTATTACTGATGTTTTTCAGTAGAATTCTTTCTTTAACCCGTTAATGTCAGATACATTCCATTTTTCTCCCAGTGAGGGTTGATCTACGTTCACTCGTGCTGCGACCTTTCTTAAACATTTTATTCAATCACGCTGTATCAACTACTGTGTCATCTAGCGTTTTAATAGGCCTATTCGAGGTAAAAAAGCAACAAAATCCTCACTGTGATGGGCAAACAATAGGGTTCTTTATTGGTTACGTTTTCATTTCCGTAGTTACCATTTTCCTGATTAAAACATTCACAATTTTATTAGTATTGCAACAGTCATTTTGCAGTTTCAAGCCATGGTTCTATTATTAAGTGTTAGGATACAGCTGGCCCAATGCTATTATGAAAGCAATAGTCTTTGTCAAGGTATGAGAATAGTACGATACAAGCTGGTAACTGCATTATAACAGAATCTATTTTTTGGCCGATCTTAATAAAAAAATTAATTAAAAGAAGACAATCCTTATATTAATCAAACTAGGAACCTTCAAGCCGAAATTACTGACAGCCTTCGCCACTTACCAATTAATGTCAACGACATTGGAACCATTAATCCACGTAACATCCGTAAACAACTTCGTGTCACTTCTTACCAGTGGAGCGCTTTACCTGGGAAAGGTGAAGGAATTACATTCTACTCTCACTGGAAAAAAGGTAACACCTGGATTAGCAATGAGAAAGGTCTATCTTGTGGCCAATGGACCGAGGCCATTAAATGAGCACCAATGTCATCGCAGTTAGATCTCTCCCCGGTAGAATTCTTAGCAATACCCATTGCAGGAGATGCAATGAGCTTGAAACGTTACCCCACGTGCTAGGTTTCTGCCCTCAGGGCGAATTACTGCGAATTGACAGACATAACACAGTCCGCTCAATAATTGCTAACAGATTAAGGGAACATGGTGAATACGAAGTATATGAGGAAGTTCAATGGAAGGATCTACACGGCGTGCTGACATCATAATAATTGACCGAGATAAAAAAAACTGGTCTCATTCTTGACCCCACTGTAAGGTTCGAAATTAATGAAGATCAACCACAGCAGGTACATGAAGAGAAACGCGCTATTTACCTTCCATGCTGTGATGATCTTAGTCATAAATATAATATTCAAGATTTGAATGTCAATGGACTTATGTTTGGTGCGCGAGGAACAATTTCCAAATTTACATTGGAGATCCTCAGAAAATTAAATGTTCCTGATAAGACTCTTCAGACAATTGCATCAACCATTTTAAAATCTTCATTGAACATCATCAATCACCACTCTATTCATCTTTATAATATTCAATGTATATTATTTATTTTCAATAAATTTTTATCGTTTTGATAGCTACCAAATCTTGTCGCAGAATATTCTTTTTTAAAATTGCATTATGTATTTCTTAACATTAATTTACATTTTCTTTTTTGTTCATTTGAATTGATTAGGATGCCGATATTTTAAATCCAAGATTTGGACGGTTATCATTTCGATGATATTCTCTCTAAACATTTTAAATTTAAATAAATAGTTTGTTTTTGGACGCTAGCATTTTCATATGTGATCGCTGTTTGTTATTTGTCGATTCATTTGTCATTATTCATATTTGTCTATAGCTGTTATTCATTTGTTATTATTCGGCGGCGATTGTGAAAATGTTGTCCTAAAATAAACTATAGAAAGTTTAGTTTTGTCCTCAAAGAAGTAGGTAAGTGACACATTAATTATACATCAATATAAATAAACAGCATATAGAAAATGTTTGTAGGTGACACATTAATTATACACAGTGTAAATAAATTGCATACTGGTATAGGTTAATGCTTGAATACGTATTTTATTCCATGGATGTTTTCGCGTTCAACCACGACCCCAAGAGAGGCGCTCAGAGCAACAACCGGAAGTCGTCAGAAATAGTTTTCACGCTTACGTCTTATTTACATTAATTCCTGTTTTCTTACAAATCTCCACTCCAATAAATTAATTTAGAAAGAGTACAGGTATAACAAGATACTTGGTTATTTCATCATAGCATATAGTGGTGCGCGACATTGATAGTTCGTGTGTTGTAAGTTTAACTTACAAGGCCTACCAACAACATCGGTAATGTTGTTAAAAACACGCTCGGCCAAAAAAATTTAGAACATTTCACTTAAGAGAAGATCCACATTCCATTTGTAACTATGGGAATTTAATCAGGAGATTTGAGGAAACTGGTTCTGTTGCCGATAAAAAATATATCTGGAAGACCAAAGGTAATCGATGATGTCATTGGTATTGAGGTGCTTCAGACAAAAGTGAAATAAGTAAAAATAATTATTATGCAATTAGTAGTGTTAGTCTGGTGTCCAAACATCTTCAAATGAGTTGCAGCACACGAAGAATTCTAAGAAAACATCTTAGCTTGTACTCATATAAACAAAACCAGTTTTCGAAGTTAAAGAAAGTGACCAGCAGAAAATACATTCATTTGCTTCATTTCTGCTATCAGGGACAAAGTTTTCTGGACATACAAAGCACATCTCTTTCTTAATGGTGAAGTTAACACACGTAAGTGCAGAATTTGCTCCGAAAATGTTTTATTGCAACAAGATTTTCATGGTTTGAAAGTCACTGTGGTGTGATTTCACTTCGCAATTAATAAATGGTCCATATTTCATCCAAAAAGACAACAATAGAATAACAGAGACTACCACAGTAAACGGGGAGCGCTACTACAATATGCTACAAAACTTCTTCACCCCTAGGATGAGAAACCAGCATCTGGAAAACATAGCTAAATCTGTATGCATGATGGCGCACAGCACCACATCTACACCACTGCAAAACAAATTAATTACACGGATCTTTAGGGATCGTGTAATCAGGAGGCACTTTCTTACAATATGGTCACATGATCTCCAGTTCTAAATCCGGCCGACTTTTAGTTGTGAGGTTACCTTAAAGAACTTGTTTTCATGGCACACTCAACAACCCTACAATAACTGAAAGATTCCTACTCTTACGACATTGGGAATATTTCTAGACAATGCCTGCAAAATGTGCACGGTGTTGAAGAATGATTGGTATTTGTTGAACACGAAAACAGAAGATAGGCCTATATTCTGCACCCATAAACCTTAACTGTGACAGGACTGTGACCCATTTTCAAGTTGGACACCACTTCGGCGGGCCACGCTATGGATGCTATATTATAATATTTAAACAGCTTTTAGACACTGATGCGACTTCTTCTTCTTCTCTTCATGGAGTAGGAGAGTCTTCTGTTCCGTCCTCAACTTTCCACCTTGTTCTTGGCCGACCAATATCTCTTCTTCCTTGTGGTTTATAATCCAACACCTGTTTCGGTATTCGTTCCTTATCCATTCTTCTTAAATGATTCGACCAACGAATTCTATATTCCTTTATTTTATCTATAATTGGGAGCAGGTTTAGTTCATTCCTTATGTCATCATTTCTATATCTATCCAATCTTGTACATCCTTTTACTCCTCTGAGAAATTTCATTTCCGCTGACTGGATTCTATTAATATCATTTTTCTTCAAGGTCCATGCTTCACATCCAATATAAGAGAGTTGGTATAGCCATTGTCTTATAAAATTTTAATTGCGTTTCTTTCCTGGTTTCCTTCTTTAAATTCTTGGCAATTGTGCCACATATAGCCTGGAAGCGTTGTGTTTTAATATTCACATCCTTATCATAATCATAAGTAATATCGCAACCTAGGTATTTAAAATGGCTCACCTGTTCTATAACAGTATTATTTATTATTATTTTACTTCTAACTGGATGTTTTCCTCTGAAAGCCATTACTTTTGTTTTTTGTATTGATATTTTTAGATGATATTCTCCACATATTGTATTTAATTTGTGTATGGCCTTTTGCAAGTTATCTTCACTATCCTGAATAATTATCTGGTCGTCTGCAAATAAAAGGGTATTTAAAATGTTTTGTCGATTTAACGAAATCCCGTCATTAGTACATTTCTTCCATTCTCTAAGAATGTCGTCTATGTATATATTAAAAAGACTTGGTGATAGACTACATCCTTGACTGACACCTTTATTAATCATAAATTCTTCCGATAATTTTCCTTTTATTGATATTCTGTTCATTGTTTTGGCGTAAATCGATTTTATAACTTGTATTAAGTGCAGTGGAATGCCTCTTCTTTCCATGATTTTCCATAATGTCTTGCGATGTAGTGTATCAAAGGCTTTTTCATAATCGATAAAGCCAATATGTGTCTCTAAATTATGCTCTCTTCGCTTTTGTATAATCATGTTAATTGTAAATATGTCATCCATGCAAGATCTTCCATGTCTAAACCCATTTTGTTCTTCTAGCAGTATTTTATCAGATATAGTTGTTTTGAATGATTTTATATTTTTCACACCCTAAACAAGGGATGTAAAATAAGTTTAATAAATTTCGAGTATCGTGTAGGCTATATTCTATATTTTTTACGCTTAACATAAGTATGTTCGACTTAGTTGTGGGTATTTGCTACACTTAGCAGTATGTACATATCTGTTAAATATTCCACTGTCACTGTTAGTACATATGTCACCCTATTATCAGGTGTTTGTAAGACTGTCACACGAACTTTGAAAAGCTAGCATCTACGTTATAATTTGGCTACCCCTGAACCGCAGGCGCGCAGCGATGAGAAGCTAGAATGAAGCACTTTTGAAGAGTTGCAGAAGAAATGTAGGGAATCCGATAGAATATGAGGTTAGCTGATAAAAAAAGAAATATGTCCATTCCACTTCTTCATCCGCGAAGAATTGGAAAAGAAATCTGAAGACTGGTAGCTCGTCCGGGAGGGGGGGAGGACGAAACCGGCAAGCGAATGCATTTCCAATACCGCGTGTTACATCTCGAGGCAGGCAACAGTCCTAGAGACTGCAGGTAGGCTCCAAGTGCAGTGACAACAGAAGGGGCGATGGAAAATCTCGTCACACGTGCCGTGATAAGCAGGAGATTCAATGAATGTCTGATTCAAGGTAAACAGCTGGCTGATCTACAGAGAAGCACGAAATTAAATTAAGAGTATGTCGATTTATTCTTAGGAAACCTGCACCTTGGACTGTTCTTTGAAAAATACTCAGGTGACTTCATTATCGACTAGATACCAGAATAAGAGAAAGTGTTACGTCGCGAGGTAAAGAAAAAAGGTAAGGGAATAGAAGAAAGAAGTGGACGAGCAAGAAAGCTACTACTAAAGGAAAATATAAAAGAAGACGATAAGGAAGTAGACAATGAGGAACACGAGAAAAATATAGGCCTATGTAAGACGACGGGAACAAGGGAAAGAGAAGAGAAAAGGAGACAAAATAGGGAAATAATGTGAAGATGACGGAGAAAAGAAATGGGAAGACAAAAAAGAGAAAAAGAAAGAAATACGATGAGAAATAAGGAAAGGGACGAAATAAGAAGAGAATAGGAAACGGGTGAAGTAAGGGAAGAATGCAGGGAAAGAATATGAAATACTAATAAATAGACGAAAGAGACGAAATGAGAAGATGAAGAGAAAAAAGGCGAAATATTAATAAAGAGAGAAAGGGACGAAATAAAAACAGAAAATGAACAAAATAAAAACAGAAAATGAACGAAATAAAAAGGGAAAGAATAAAAGGGACGAAATGAAAAGATGAAGAGAAAAAAGACGAAATATTAATAAAGACAGAAAGGGAGAAATAAAAAGAGAAAAAGAACGAAATAAAAAGAGAAAGAAGAAAAGGGACGAAATGAGAAGATGAAGAGGAAAGAATATGAAATAATAATAAAGGCAAAGAAAGGGACGTAATAAAAAGAGGAACAGAACGAAATAAAAAGGAAAGAAGAAAAGGGACGGAATGAGAAGATGAAGAGGAAGGAATATGAAATATTAATAAAGGGAGAAAGGGACGCAATAAAAAGAGGAAAAGAATGAAATAAAAAGGAAAGAAGAAAAGGGACGGAATGAGAAAATGAAGAGGAAAGAATACGAAATATTAATAAAGGGGAAATGGGACGAAATAAAATTCAACTACCTAATGAAACAAAATATGCTGCCACTTACATTTCGAATGCCCTAGTAATGCGGAGAAGTGTCATAACAAATTCAACTACCTAATGAAACAAAATATGCTATCACTTACATTTCGAATGCCCTAGTAATTCGGAGAAATTCAAAACAAATTAAACTATCTAATGAAATAAAATACGATGCCACTTATATTTCGAATGCCCTAGTAATTCAGAGAAGTGCCAAAACAAATCAACCACCTAATGAAATAAAATATGCAATCACATTTCGAATGTCCTAGTAATTCAGAGAAGTGTCAAAATAAATTCAACTACCTAATGAAATAAAATATGCAATCACATTTCGAATGTCCTAGTAATTCGGAGAAGTGTCAAAACAAATTCAACCACCTAATGAAATAAAATATGCAATCACATTTCGAATCTCCTAGTAATTCGGAGAAGTGTCAAAATAAATTCAACTACCTAATGAAATAAAATATGCAATCACATTTCGAATTTCCTAGTAATTCGGAGAAGTGTCAAAACAAATCAACCATCTAATGAAATAAAATATGCAATCGCATTTCGAATGTCCTAGTAATTCGGAGAAGTGTCAAAATAAATTCAACTACCTAATGAAATAAAATATGCAATCACATTTCGAATGTCCTAGTAATTCGGAGAAGTGTCAAAACAAATTCAACCATCTAATGATATAAAATATGCAATCACATTTCGAATGTCCTAGTAATTCGGAGAAGTGTCAAAACAAATTCAACCACCTAATGAAATAAAATATGCAATCACATTTCGAATGTCCTAATAATTCGTAGAAGTGCCAAAACAAATCAACCACCTAATGATATAAAATATGCAATCACATTTCGAATGTCTTAATAATTCGTAGGAGTGCCAAAACAAATCAACCACCTAATGAAATAAAATATGCAATCACATTTCGAATGTCCTAGTAATTCGGAGAAGTGTCAAAACAAATTCAACTACCTAATGAAATAAAATATGCAATCACATTTCGAATGTCCTAGTAATTCGGAGAAGTGTCAAAACAAATTCAACTACCTAATGAAATAAAATATGCAATCACATTTCGAATGTCCTAGTAATTCGGAGAAGTGTCAAAACAAATTCAACCACCTAATGAAATAAAATATGCAATCACATTTCGAATGTCCTAATAATTCGTAGAAGTGCCAAAACAAATCAACCACCTAATGAAATAAAATATGCAATCACATTTCGAATGTCCTAGTAATTCGGAGAAGTGTCAAAACAAATTCAACTACCTAATGAAATAAAATATGCAATCACATTTCGAATGTCCTAGTAATTCGGAGAAGTGTCAAAACAAATTCAACTACCTAATGAAATAAAATATGCAATCACATTTCGAATGTCCTAGTAATTCGGAGAAGTGTCAAAACAAATTCAACTACCTAATGAAATAAAATATGCAATCACATTTCGAATGTCCTAGTAATTCGAAGAAGTGTCAAAACAAATTCAACTACCTAATGAAATAAAATATGCAATCACATTTCGAATGTCCTAGTAATTCGGAGAAGTGTCAAAACAAATTCAACTACCTAATGAAACAAAATATGCTATCACTTACATTTCGAATGCCCTAGTAATTCGGAGAAATTCAAAACAAATTAAACTATCTAATGAAATAAAATATGATGCCACTTATATTTCGAATGCCCTAGTAATTCAGAGAAGTGCCAAAACAAATCAACCACCTAATGAGATAAAATATGCAATCACATTTCGAATGTCCTAGTAATTCAGAGAAGTGTCAAAATAAATTCAACTACCTAATGAAATAAAATATGCAATCACATTTCGAATGTCCTAGTAATTCGGAGAAGTGTCAAAACAAATTCAACCACCTAATGAAATAAAATATGCAATCACATTTCGAATGTCCTAGTAATTCGGAGAAGTGTCAAAACAAATTCAACCACCTAATGAAATAAAATATGCAATCACATTTCGAATGTCCTAATAATTCGTAGAAGTGCCAAAACAAATCAACCACCTAATGAAATAAAATATGCAATCACATTTCGAATGTCCTAGTAATTCGGAGAAGTGTCAAAACAAATTCAACTACCTAATGAAATAAAATATGCAATCACATTTCGAATGTCCTAGTAATTCGGAGAAGTGTCAAAACAAATTCAACTACCTAATGAAATAAAATATGCAATCACATTTCGAATGTCCTAGTAATTCGGAGAAGAGTCAAAACAAATTCAACCACCTAATGAAATAAAATATGCAAACACATTTCGAATGTCCTAATAATTCGTAGGAGTGCCAAAACAAATCAACCACCTATTGAAATAAAATATGCAATCACATTTCGAATGTCCTAATAATTCGTAGGAGTGCCAAAACAAATCAACCAGCTAATGAAATAAAATATGCAATCACATTTCGAATGTCCTAATAATTCGGAGAAGTGTCAAAACAAATTCAACCATCTAATGAAATAAAACACGCAATCATTTACATTTCGAATGTCGTAATAATTCGGAGAAGTGTCAAAACAAATTCAACTACCTAACGAAATAAAATATGCTACAACGTACATTTCGAATGCACTAGTAATTCGGAGAAGTGTCAAAACAAATTCAACCATCTAATGAAATAAAATACGCAATCATTCACATTTGGAATGTCGTAATAATTCGGAGAAGTGTCAAAACAAATTCAACTACCTAACGAAATAAAATATGCTACAACTTACATTTCGAATGCACTAGTAATTCGGAGAAGTGTCAAAACAAATTCAACCATCTAATGAAATAAAATATGCAATCATTCACATTTGGAATGTCGTAATAATTCGGAGAAGTGTCAAAACAAATTCAACTACCTAACGAAATAAAATATGCTACAACTTACATTTCGAATGCACTAGTAATTCGGAGCAGTGTCAAAACAAATTCAACCATCTAATGAAATAAAATACGCAATCATTCACATTTCGAATGTCGTAATAATTCGGAGAAGTGTCAAAACAAATTCAACCACCTAATGAATAAAACATGCAGACACTAGGAACGTCAAATTTGTTTTTTTCCGTGTCTGTCATTTTCTCATAACTTGTTATTTTGACTTAAGCCAGTTTGGATTCGACTTCTTAAAACTCAGCAAGTCATATTCGTGCATTGAGACAATATGGTTAGTTCCTGTTCTGGATTTATAGCTTTCACACCGAATAGGAAGTACGTTCCCAGGCTGCGGTACGCACGTATGACTTCATGAAATGTGTAAAGACATCAAGAACCTGCTTTTACGTCATGCGAGAGTCTTTGTACCTCGAAAACCAAAGGACACTGCAGGCAGGCGAGCCGAATATCGTATATCAGGCTGTCTTTTCTTTTTACAGGGGATTGTGTTTCTTTCTGCTCACGTCTGTGTAACAACACGGCTACAAAAGAAGCAAGTACGAGGAGGAGAAGGCCTCCTCAATCCGAGACGAAGGAATATTATCAACCGCCCCTGCTGGATCTATATACATACAATCATATCCTATTTTAAACTCCTTGGGGGAGATGCGTCTCTGCACAGAAGTAGCTGTTTCCTGTCCATTTATATTCCACTTCTTTCCTGTCACAACTCTCAAAACATGAATTCACTAGACATACACTCCCTCCCCCCTCTCCGCAATGCAATTACTGTCAACCAACACTTGACCGTAAAAGACTATTCACCTCACATCTTAAGACTTCACTAGATTCTGTGCGATACTGAGAAACTTGTACACCTTTTGACTGAAATTAAAACACAAAATTTGAAGTCTTTGCTGTTAACTAATGCTGAGTTCTTGATGATGATGATAATAATAATAATAATAATAATAATTTATTATTATTATTTATTATTATTATTAATATTTGTGTGCTGAACAACAGCCAGAGGCCAATTATAGTTCAGCACAATACACAAACAGAAGATACAAAGGTGCAAAACAAAAATAAACAATATCTTAAATAACAAAAACATACTTGAATACAATTGAGTACAAACAGTAAAAACTAATAATCAAAACGAAACTAAACCTTAAAAGGATCTAAATTGTGCCCATGCAAATTGGCATATTTTATGCATCTACAGACTGGAGAAAGTGATTTTGAATTTCGGTTATAAAAAATTTTTTGAAATCTTAAACCTTTTGTAGGAATACGAAGGCTGATATTGATTATGATAGACTCACAATCAATATCACCCTTGATAACTTTGCAAAAAAATTGATAATCAAGATTTAGACGTCTAGCATAAAGGCTACAACAGTTAAAATATTTACAGGTAATATCATAGTTAAAGTCAGTGGAATTGGGTATATATCGAAAAGCACATAAGGAAATAAATTTTCTTTGAATATTTTCCAATTTAACCGAATCGGTTGAAGTAATGGAATTCCAGGCTACAGATGCATATTCAAGTTTAGAGCGAACCAAAGTAAACTATAGAATTAATAGTGACTCAGGAGTAGAAAAAGAATAGGTTATAGACCTTATTAAACCAAGCATTCTTATTGAATGATTATAAATATATTGAACATGATCGTGAAAGTATAATTTAGAATTGAGTAGTACACCAAGATCTTTTATAGAATTTTTCCTAATAATACAGGCGTTATTAAGAGAATAATTAAATTTTATGGAAGTAGTTTTTCGAGAGTACGAAATGACAAAAGTTTTTGTTTCATTAATTTTCATTCCATTAATGTCAGACCAAAGTTCAATGGAGTTAATATCATTTTGAAGAGTTTGGCAATCGGCAGAACTATTTATTGAGCGAAAGATTTTGAGATCATCAGCAAATAACAGGTAGTTTGAACTTATTCTTTTACATATGACATCAATAAATAATAAAAATAATAGAGGGCCCAATGTAGATCCTTGGGGAACTCCACATAAACAATTAAATGGGTCCGAGAGAGAATCACCAAGACGAACACAACATTGTCTATTAGTTAAATAGTTTTCAAACCAGCTCACGTAGTTAGAAGAGAGACCAAAGTTTTTTAATTTATTTATCAGAATATTGTGAGGTACAACATCAAACGCTTTGCTAAAGTCGATATAAATTGAGTCAATTTGACCTTGGGTTTCAACAACAGGCATAACAAGATAATAATAATAATAATAATAATAATAATAATAATAATAATAATAATAATAATAATACCAATAATAATAATAATAATAATTTATTGCTAGAACAATGATACATATTGTTTTAATAAAAAGTCACTAGCAGCTCCAGCAATAGTACATACTCATACTTAGGGTGTATTCCACAAAATGTTAAGATAAGTATTTTTTTTTAATTAACAGAATAAAAAGTAAAAAGAGCAAAAGAAAAACTGAATCAATATCATCGAAATGATAGCCGTCCAAATCTTGGATTTAAAATATCGGCATCCTAATCAATTCAAATGAACAAAAATGAAAATGTAAATTAATGTTAAAAAAATATATAATGAAATTTTAAAAAAGAATATTCTGCGACAAGATTTGGTAGCTATCAAAACGATAAAAATTTATTGAAAATAAATAATATACATTGAATATTATAAAGATGAATGGAGAGATGGTGATTGATGATGTTCAATGAAGATTTTAAATTGGTTTATGCAATTGTCTGAAGAATCTTATCACGAACCTTTACAATAATTTTAACTTTACATTTTCTCCCTAAACAATAAATTTTTAATTATTTTTTTTAAATAAGGAGCACTAACAAATTGAATGTTTACGAATTTAGCTGTTATCTTGTTATAAAGCCTTGGACCGAAGTTGCTACTGAGATTATAAGTTACAGTCGTGGTACATTTAGGTTCTGTCAAGCATGTGTTGTCTGATCTTTTAGTTTTATATTTATGTGAATACAAATTAAATATATTTCGGTTTTTGTGTACGAAATTCAATAAAACATTGTTATAAAAGTATTTTACTAACAACTTCAAATTAATGTAACTTTGAAAATATTGAGATTAAGACAAATGTTTATATGACATTTTTCCTTCAGAATGTCTTCGGAAATAAGCTCCGTAAGTGACGGTAAATCCTCGTGAAGCACCCTGTATGTATGTATGTATGTATGTATGTATGTATGTATGTATGTATGTATGTATGTATGTATGAATGTATGTATGTATGTATATAATAGGTAAAACAAATTATTATACGTTGGAATTAATATGTTTGTTTCTTAACCTTTAACATATGACAAGTAATTTAAACTGAAAAAAAATATTTATCATTATTCGCCTTATAGCTGAGGAAAACCAAGAGGGATTCGAACCCACGTCCGAGCGCAGCCACGGATTGAGAGTCCAGATCGAGACTCGTAAATCATGTTAGAGGAAACTGCACAATCGTGGCAAAATAAAATTGTGATGTATGTATGTATTTATTCACACTGCAATGGGTATATACCCGGTGGCAGTGGTAACTAATTACACTCAATAATGACAATAATAAACTTATTAATTAAAAATACAATTAATAATAATACTAATAATTAATACTAATAATAATAATAATAATAATAATAATAATAATAACAACAACAGGGAATATACTAAATTAAATGAAACGATCACTTAAAATAACATTTGAAATATTCTAATTTGTATCTTAAAACTAAGATCGAACTAAAACCCACGAGTATATGTTCATATCTGCACAAGTACCTTTCAACATTACACTCATTTCGCTGTCAACTCACTCACTGCACTGGAACTACGACACATTTCACTGATTCTATCCTGATTTCACTAACACTTCAAAAATATTTCACTGTTCAAATTCTTTGCACTGCCACTATAAACTATAAAGCTTCACTGACAGGAACACGTTTCACTTACACAGCACACTTCACTGACACGACATACTTCTTCACTGATACAACACACTTCACTGACACAACATAATTCTTCACTGATACAACACTTCAATAACAACATATCATTTACACCCTTTAACTACTGTGTATAATTACCGTCTAATAGTAAGGTCCTTAAGCCTATTTTTAAATGCATTTTTGGTTGTTGGTAAAGCCTTTAGTAAGTCTGCAGGTAAAGCATTCCAGTCCCTGATAGTACGATTGAGAAAAGAAAACTTCCCAGTGTCCATCCTCTGCCTTCTTTCCCTCAATTTATATGAGTGGTCGTTCCTTGAAGAGTAATTTGGCGGCTGCAACCTATTTTTTATTTCTCTCCAGGCAGGCTCACCTCTGTATGTTTTGAACAGTGCGCATAATCGAATTCGCGTTCTCCTGTCCGTGAGTGTGTCCCATTTTAATGGTGAATTTTTCCGACAACACTTAAGAGCCCGTTTTTGAATCTTTTCCAGTGTCTTAATATGTTCTAATCTGTAAGGATCCCAACATGCAGCACCATATTCCATTACTGGACATACTAGTGATTTATATGCAATCTCTTAGGATTTATCAGAACCTTTTCTTAGTACCCTCATCACAAAGTGTAACGCTCTCCATGCCCGCTGTGTCTGTAACGTGTTCCCCCCCAGCCGAGATCGCTGCTAAATGTTATTCCGAGGTATTTACATTTGTTAACTTCCGGAATGGTTTCACCCCCTAACGTATACGATGCGACTATTTTATTTCTTTTCCTTGTAAAACTGATGGCTTTGCTCTTTAGAGAATTTATTTTCATTTTGTTGGCTATTGCCCAATCGTTTATTCTATTGAGGTCTGATCACGAATATCTTAAAATAAGTTCTATTTAAATCAATTCCATGTGAAATCCGATCTGCACCAGTATTTCGCTAGATTTAGGCTAATATATTATCAGTTGGATGTGCCCACTGCAAAATTAAATGTAACTACAAGGTGGTTTAAAACTGTGGCTTTAAACATGTTTAGTAGATTACGGCCTGAAGACCACAATTTAAATCTGAATAGATTTAAAGCTGCACTCAAACAGTGGCTTGATAATCCATTTTATAGTCTAAACAGTTCTTTTAATATAAATATAAAGATCGACGATTGATCAGATTTTCTATATTCGACAGATATTGGAGAAAAAATGAGTGTATAAGGGCACAGTGCATCAGTTATTCATAGAAAGAATCTTTTTTCTCTACAAAAAACTTTAATGACATTTTTTGTATAATAATTATTAGGGGAGATAATATAACAAAATATAAATTTTAGCATTCAAATCCCTATTACCTAATTCACACGGGGATAGTTTACAGGAGTCAAGTGCTTGAAGCCTCTAAACTTGAAACCATGTTCTACACGTGAAAAACGAGCTGAATGTTGTATGCTTGGAGGTACAAGTACACTGTTTTCAGGTATTTTTTTTTTTTTTTTGCGAAACACTTCTACATTAATGTTATGGACACCTTGTTATTTAAGTTTCTTAACGCTGGCCTTTTATGCCCAAGGTTGCGGGTTCGATCCCAGGCGAGGTCGATGGCATTTAAGTGTGCTTAAATGCGACAGGCTCATGCCAGTAGATTTACTGGCATGTAAAAGAACTCCGGCGGGACAAAATTCCGGCACATCCGGCGACGCTGATATAACCTCTGCAGTTGCGAGCGTCGTTAAATAAAACATAACATTTAAGACTCTTAACAAGTTTTTGAAATAATTCCCTATTGTTTAATTGTAATTTTTATTATTATTTAAGTATTTCTCGTGCTGTATATATTCCATGAACGTTTGTGCATCTCATGCAATTCTAAAAATATATATTTATTTATTTAGGTTTATTTAATAATAACATATACATAAGAACGTTACATATATAAATATACTGTATATTTTATTTATTTATATATAATTTATTTCAAGAAATAGTCTGCCCAGGCATCCTGGGTTGCCAAAAACACAGAATAACACACATATAAGAATAGTAATGATTACAGTAAGATAGATGAGCCAAATTTAAATGTGAACTAGGAGCTTAAGTTTAAGAAATAATAACTTATGGAAAAGTACACAGGTTAGAAGCCCATCAAAGCATCTTCTTCGCATAAATATACATGAACAATTTAACTTATAATTTATTACTGATTGATTCACATGAGCAGTAAAGTTATAAAATAGGTATATGCAACTCATTAGCAATAGAAATAAAAGAAATGAAAATATGAAAGAGATGTAGCTTATAATTATTCAGTATTGACAAAAAAATTATAAATAAAATTTCATAAATTCATAATAAATTGTAGGGTGAAAACAAGGGAAAAGTTGTGATATTTTTTTTTCGATCTAGAGATATTAAATACCAAATTTATTCTATATATTTTTGGAGGTATATAAAATGGAATTAGTTTGAGTATTTCAACGGAATCAGTATTATTTTTGTTCATAATTTTCTGAGAAATATCATCGAGTAAGTCGTTCTTATGTCATTGAAAGTATGGAAACCAAAAATTCATCTCAATAACCTAAGTAGTGGGGATCTGGAATGGACAAGATATTTTGAATATCTTATAATACAGGAACTAAAGGAATTTATTCTGTATCAACTCGATAGAATGAACGTTGATTTTGCAACGAGGATTCCAAACTACTGTAGTACATTCCACTTGTTTCTAACAGGATGTCGGCCTAACCTAAAAACTGGTGGTTGCTTGTATAATTTCGAATTACAAATCAAAGTGATTTGTAAACAGAATTATAATTCTTAAAATGTGGGGTTTGAAAGTTAAATTAATCTCAAATTCGACATCTAAATTAATTAGCTATGAATTTAAACAATCACACTGTCCACAATATATGCTTCTAAGTGCCACTTGCTACAAGTTAGCATTCACACGAGGAAAGTGGTGGAGTCAAGTTGATCACATGACGGGAAAGTTTGAATGCCAAGTCACAACTTGACAGTCTCGACCATATCGCACGGGGAAAGTCGAGTTGCTTCAAGCACTTGACTCCTGTAAACTATCCCCGTGTGAATTGGCCTTATGATGCCTGTTCCAAGTCACCACCCGGTATGAGTACATACGGGCTATTCCATCTCAAATCGACCGAAATATAGAGAAAATTGACCTTACAATTTTTAAATACAATGAAACTTTTTTTGTCCGTTACAACTGTGATACAATTCTTTGTGCAAAGTTTGAGACATCAGAACTTCATAGTGTTTAAATAAAAAATAATTAAATTTATCGTATTTTCATAAAATTAGCAACTTTAAACTGTTGTGGCTCCGAAACCCTTTCACCCAATGATCAAAATCATGGTTTATTTTGATGCTGAGAAATTAAAGTTTATATTGACATATAAACAGATTTTCTTACTTTTTGTGGAAATGGAGAAATTTAGATTTTTTCTTCATTATGACGCCTTTGCCCACGAAAAAATATTTTTAAAATATATGGTTAGATTCCGCATTGAAACTACAAATAAACACATATTTCTTACTGATGCACCGTTGATAAGAAAGTATTGAAAACAGCAAATAAAGAAAATAAATAGTACGCGCGTGAAGTAACCAGCTGACTGTGAGACGGGAGCTAGCCGAGACAAGCAAGGCCAGGAGACAAACACGTGATGTTTCGTCTAGTAGCGCATAGCTGGGCTAGCTTTATCACAAGTTTTCATAAACACAGGAGTAAAATGACATCCAACGCTCGCTTATCTTCAGCTCTCGTCCAGTGCGTGCGGTACTGCGCCGTTCAAGTCTAGGCGTGTGAAATAATTTATTTAATACCCTTGAAACTTATTGCCGAGCCACTAAGCAAACAATGCCGAAGTCCCTCTTAATAATGCAATGTTTTTTTTCTCAATATTTTTTACATTTTTACAAATTGCCAAAAAAACCTAAAAGTAAGTAAAACCAGATTATCTTTCTCTCTGTATGCAATAAAAATAAGGATTACTTCTTAACATAACCTACTAAATGTCAGCTTCAAAATGAGCTCCCGTTCAATGTTCTGCAGTAAATGGTTCCAGAGTTCTGAGCGCTGAAAGAGGTTTCCTTTTGTAAAATACGCTAAATTTGTCGCTCAATAGTACGAAAACCGTTTGACTTTCGACAGTATATTTTTGAAAATGCACTCTCTTCAGCACCTTGTATAAATAGGAAGAAAATTTGAGTATTAAAAAAATGCGAGGTATTTTACTGATCGATTTCATATGGAATAGCCAATACAGGCACATAGGCCTGGACACCTACACACATACACAAGCGGACCTCGGACAAATCTGAAGTTATACTTGATTAAAAATATAAGATACATAATTACGACTAAGGTGCCATTTCTCTGTACTTCAAGGGTAGTTAAATGAAGAATGCCTGCCAATTCCATCGATTTTCAGAGACGCCGAGCCGCCTGCTTGACACTCGATACGCAGCTTCCTGCGTAGCATGTGCTCCTCTTCCCACGCTTTCGTGTAACAGGCACCACAAAAAACCCTAGATTCTTCGACACTTGTTGTCAAGGCCTTACGCAGCGCTATATTGCAACCATGTCGCGAGTTCGAATCCAAACTAGGCCGTGGACGTTCCTCAGTTATGACTCAGGTGCAGCCAGGCAATAGTGTACACGGTGACTTTTTTTAAGCTTATTGATTTTCCTAAGTTTTATAATTGAATGAATAGCTAAGCGTAAAAACGTTGCAAGCACCGAATTAAAATTTTACATGGACAGAAAAATAAATACTTGATGCTTAGCGTTGTAGCATTTCCCCACAACCTCGTAAGTTCTCCAGCCTATATTTGAAAGTTGTACTTTCATTTTCAACCAACAGAGTTCACTAAGATATAAAACAGAGTAAGTGCAACGTATTTATATTGTATTGTATTTATTAACATTCCGTGGTATTCATACATGCTTACAGCTAGAATATGGAACAAGTCAAAAAACTTAATACTATTATAAAGTCTTAATTTATAGTCACAGTCTAGATGAAATATATACAGACGAGATTTACAATATAGTCTACTAGTACAACACAAAGTTTTAGTATCAATTTCATGAAGTGTTATTGAATGCCATGAATTCACCTACAGAATAGAAGGCGTGAGAAATTAGGCACTTCTTTAATTTGGCCCTAAATAATTTTATGTTTTGTTTCATTTTTTATATCGATAGGGAGGCTATTAAAATTGTTACTGCCATATAACGCACTCCTTTTTGATAGCACGATAGACTTGCCGATGGAGTATGAAAGTCATTTTTTGACGTGTATTTATGCTATGAACTGTTGAATTAGTTACAAAGTTTTCACGAATACATACGAGGAAGATTATTAATGAAAAGATATACTGACAAGCCATGGGCATTATTTGTAGTTTTTTGAAAATAGTCCTACACGATTCCCTAGATTTGGCACCTACTATTAATATTAATACATTGCAATAAGAAATGAAATGTCGTTTGCAACGTTTTTCCGCTTAGCTATTCAATTATTGTAGGTGCTGATAAAATTATATATTTTCCTGAAAAATTTTCCCTTATTAAATTATTATTATTATTATTATTATTATGAAAAATGCCCACAACATAATAGAATCTCAGGTTGATAAAAACGTAACTAACGCATGCTTAAATGATATTACATGTATGTGTGTGTCTATATATATATATATATATATATATATATATATATATATATATATATATATATATAAAACTAAACAGAAATATTTACACACAGAATAAAAAATTTTACAGGAAAAAGAGTTCGTCCAAAGGGCTGGACTCCGGAAGAGTACCCAAAACGCTCATTGCATTGCCACGTTGAATTGCAATACTTAAACGTTGACGCAAATAAGTAGTGCAACGACGATCACCGGTAATGGAGATCAAAATTTGGCCGATTTGAGATACCAAAACTTTAGCGTCATGACTCCAAGAACCGAAGGTCTCCACAGCAAAGGGGATAAAGATATAATTGTCTAAAAGATGAGCATACTTATTGACTTTCTTCTTCTCGGCTAATTCAGCAGCATATGCTGCGCGTCTGGAGGTATTCGGCAAGTGAGATGGAGCTAGAGTGTCAACGCAAGTGGAGTCCCAAATTAAATAATGTGTTATCTAATTATAACTGTACTGACATAATTATACATTTCTCTGACAATTTTCTCATTAAGCAGTTTTCTTATGTTAATCAATTGTTAAGTTTTATAACTATACTGGTGTAATTATAAATTATCCTGAAAGCTTTCTCTAAATGAAGCCTTTTTTTGAAATCTAACTGATTTTACTTTTAGAACTGTACTGATATAATAAATTACCAAATTTCCTGAAAATATTCCAATTATTAAGCAGTTTTTTTTTTACCTTACTCATTTTGCTAAGTTTTAGAATTGTACTGATATGAATGATACATTTTCCTGAAAATTTCCCCGATGTTAAACAGTTTTTTTTATCTTATTGAATTTGCTAAGCTTTAGAATTGCACTGGTATAATACACTCCTAAATTATTATAAGTTTTCCTGAAAATGTTTCCATTATTAAGCACTTTTTTACCTTATTGATTTTACTGAGATTTATAATTGTACAGATATAATTACTGAACATCCAGGCAGGTGATTTACAATTGTTCAAATATCTGTTGTTTTATTATACATACTAGGTTCAAAAAGTTCCCGGAATTTGCTAGCATCATAGAAACAACGTACCTTAAACACTATTCTACAGCATTCCCTTCAAAATAGTTGCCTTCCGCAACAACACACTTTTGCCAACGCGTGTAGAGTTCCTGGAAGCAGGCCTGGAAGCCATTTTGTGAAACCCGTCTTAGTGCTCTCGTCGCGTTTGCGATAACCTCTTCAGCATTGAATCTCCGTCCTTTCAGATGACTTTTCAGACGGGGAAACAGAAAGTAATCAGGTGGTGAGAGATCAGGAGAGTATGGTGAGTGATCCAAAGCAGTTATGTTGTGCCTGGCAAGAAAATTCTTTACAATAATTGCGCGATGAGCAGGTGCATTGTCATGCATAAGGAACCAGTTGTTTTCTACCCACTTTTCTGGACGTTTCCTTCTCACTGCGTCCCAGAGGCGACGGAGGGTTTCTACGTACAATTCTTTCGTTACAGTACGACCTTCTGGAATGAACTCATGGTGCATGAGACCCTGAGAGTCGAAGAAAACTTCCAACATAACTTTGCTTTAAGTGTGCTTAAATGCGACAGGCTCATGTCAGTAGATTTACTGGCATGTGAAAGAACTCCTGCGGGACAAAATTCCGGCACATCCGGCGATGCTGATATAAACTCTGCAGTTGCGAGCGTCGTTAAATAAAACATAACATTTAAAATAACTTTGCCTTTGGAAGTGTCCCTAGGAAATTTTTGCTTCCGAGGAGATGTTTTCGATTTCCACTCAGATGACTGTCGTTTAGGGACTGGGTCGTACAAGTAGCACCAGTTTCATTTTGTTTAAGAAATCACCATCTTCATCAGCCATACTGATCATGTCCCCAGCAAAACACAGAACTTGATGTTTGTACTTTGCTCTGTGGACATAATTACAAAATGCGACGAACAAACAAAACACTATGATAAACAAATGCCTACAACTCAAAACCAATAATTGCCATTATCAACAAACTTTAAGGAAATGACATCATGAATGTTACCAACAAAACAAATGTATAATATCCCTTGTTATATATTAATACGAAAAATGGTAGTAAAATTCCGGGAACTTTTTGAACCTAGTAGTATAAGTACTCAACTAGATTATTAGGCGTGTATACAAATGTACAATGTCACCATCACATCACACCAAAACAAATATTTAAGGCTTGTTAAAGTGTAGCCACTGTTTAAACACTAATATACACATAAATGAAAACAATGCAATAATATTACATAATAGTATTAACGATCATTGTTCCCGAACAGGCAATTTAATATCTCGCTTAGTGAACGACAGGCGTCTGAGAAGAAAGATTACAATTGCATTTGAAAAGTTTTCAGGTATATCCCCCCCCCCCAAAAAAAACGCATAGACCATATGTTAAAGCGTTGCCCCAAATACCATTTCCCAGTAACCAGAGTGGGTGATTTCTAGTGTATATACACTGCCCCAAAAAAAACTGTTGCATATTATTATTATATTGCAAACTAATGAAGAAATATGCAAATTTATTTTTGTGTTTAAAATATTGCATATTTCTTTGCAAGTTTACAATAAATTACTATGCAACAATTTTAGTAAAAAACAGAAAAAAAAATATAGGGTATTTCAAAAGTCAGTTAAAGCATTAAACCGCTGTAAATGTTATAATATTTGATATAGAGAAAAAACAAAAACATCACAGTGTTGGGCAAACAACGGGGTTTACAAAACATTGGTAAGGTGTCCACCGTTCTCTTGTTCAACGTACAGCATTCTGTCTGCGGCACCAAGCACAGCATTTTGCAAATAATGTCTTGGAATATTGGCAGTTTCTTGCGACATGGCATCCCTCAGTTGCAGTAGGGTTGTTGGATGTGTCAGGTTCTTTAAGGTAACCTCACAACCAAAAGTCGGCCGGATTGAAATCTGGAGATCGCGGAGGCCACATTGTTGGAAAGTGCCTACTGAAGACACGATCGCCAAACATCTGCGTAATTAATTGTTTTGAAGGGATAAAGCTGTGGGGTGGAGCGCCATTTTGCATGAATATTATGTTTTCCATATCGTGATTCCACGGCGGTATACATATACTAACTCTGGTAAGGTTCAACGCGGACTATCGATTAAGGGACAGATTCCTCTAAAAAGACTAAAATACCGCCAAATTCTTTAAGTTTCAAGATCTTAACTAATACTACTCAAGTTTAAAATAATTTATATCTAAAATAATAGGGTATCTAATCCTAGTTTAAAACAAAAGATTTCATAGCCTCAAATGAAATAAAGTCATAATAAATATTAAGATTTCACCCAAAAATAGAAAAATAACTTCCAAAAAACCTTTAACTACTTTAACCAAAAAAGATTTACTCATATTCATTGTATAACCGCGGATGCTGGCACAAATTTTACCAATAATAAATCAAGCTCTTTGACATATTTTTATAATTTTATTATTTATTGGATAATGTTGGTTTTATAATAACTATCATTTTAAGTTTGTTAAAATTTTATTTTTTAAAATTTTGATTATTTAATTATTTTACTGAAATTTTTTATTAATCATTAAGGGAATATTAGGTTTACTAGTTATACCTGTTATAGGTGGTAGTTTTCTTAGTTGAATTATTTTTCCTACTCCTTTATCAGTCTAGGGATGACGAAGTTCTGTAACATGCTGTAGTAGCGCTCCCCGTTTACTGTAACAGTCTGTCTTATTCCATTATTGTCCACGCCTGTGGAGTAACGTTTAGCGCGTCTGGTTGGGAAACTAGGTGGCCCGGGTTCGATTCCCGGTCGGGGCAAGTTACATGGTTGAGGTTTTCCCCGATATTTTCCCTCAACCCAATATGAGCAAATGCTGGGTAAGTTTAGGTGCTGGACTCTGGACTCGTTTCACCGGCATTATCACCTTCATCTCATTCAGACGCTAAATAACCTAAGACGTTGATAAAGCATCGTAAAATAACCTACTAAAAATTAATGGTGGAGTTAACACGCGTAATTGAGGTTCGTTTTCCGACCAAAGTCATCAGTAAGCATTTTCCAACAATGTGGCCTCCGCGATATCCAGATTTCAATCCGGCCAACAAGGATTTTTCCGGGATCTTCCTTCAACCCAATATGAGCAAATGCTGGGTAGGTTTAGATTCTGGACCTCCGACTCATTTCATCGGTATTATCACCTTCATCTCATTCGGACGCTAAATAACCTAAGATGTTGATAAAGCATCGAAAAATAACCTACAAAAAATTAATGGTGGAGTTAACACGCGTAATTGAGGTTCGTTTTCCGACCAAAGTCATCAGTAGGCACTTTCCAACAATGTGGCCTCCGCGATCTCCAGATTTCAATCCGGCTTTTGGTTGTGAGGTTATCTTAAAGAACGAGTTTTCCTCACACATACAACACCCCTACTACAACTGAAAGATGCTATTGCCAATATTCCTAGACAATTCTGCAAAATGCTGTGCATGGTGTCGCAGACAGAATGCTGTACGTTGAACAAGAGAACGGCGAACATCTTCCCAATGTTTGGAAACCCCGTTGGTTGCCCAACATTGTAATATTTTTGTTTTTCCCTATCTCAAATATTTTTACTCTTACTAATAAACCGTGTATAGTTTTTATACGAGATTTATGCAGAGATGAGACAGAAAACTTTACTAATAAACCATGCATAAGCGATGAATGTATAAACAGTCTGTAACTATATATGGGAATTGCTTTGCAGTAGTTATATACACGAAACCCCTTGTTTAACCGTTGTATATAGAGAAAAAAAATGGCCGCCCTCTAACAGCTGTTCGTATCGACTGTCATTTTATGATGATGGTTGTCTTGTAACCACAGAAGAACAAACCAAAGAGCACAAAATAATTAGAATAATATTGCTGTAGCTTGTACTCTTTGACCAAAATATAGTGTGGTAATCGATTACAGCCAGTTGTATTATCGATACTTAACACGCCACACTAGAGCGCTCTACCGGATCCAATAGAGAACCTCAGATATTCTATTAACTTTCGTAACGAAGTAATGACGAAACTATGACTGTTATACACGACGTATGTAGTGATTATTAGTAAGGAATTTACACACGATTTATAAACGAGCTACTCATTGTACAGGGACATCATTTTATTTTTACTAACATTTTTAATATTAACCTGTCTATACCTTTAGAGAACCGGAAACACCGCTTGCTCCCCCCTCCAAGACTGGAGTTCGATGATACTGGCGTAAAACACAAATCACTCTACTAGGTATAGGATGGAAGAAAAGTAGTTCATCCATTTACGTAAACTAGGAAATATCGCGATTTTGAGTTTGATAATTTTCATTAGGTTTTTCTTTAATCAAAGTACAGTACTGTATTAAGAATAAGTGTTTTTACTCACGAAGTGAGTTATCAATGCGAACGTATTCATTATGCAGTGTATACTGTCTACAACACATTAGCGTACAATATAGAGAAAGAAGTTAAATTGAAAAATAATCATAATATGAATATTTAAACACAATTTTGAGAATGGTGGCCGTTCATTTCGATACAGGATTCAGTTCTTTTGTGCATATTATAGCACTATAGACTATTGCATCTAATTCCAATTGCCAGTTTCGGTCTTCGTACTAGTAACTCATGTTGAAATAATTCTGTACCTACTCTACGTACTGTGAATTCAATCTTCACTTCTGCCCGACCCGAAAATATAAAATTACTCAGACATGCTATCTACTGTCCGTCCAAGTGGTTATGCCGCAGGATTGTAGAAAGGGAGGAAATCACGTGACGGTTAATTACTTAACGAGGCCCTTTTATTTAAGTTAAATTAAACAGCTGTATAATATTACGTAAACGTCCAATTCCTAAGAGAAATTAATGTTTTCAGAAAAGAGCTAAGACAGTCCAGCTATTACAGAGGAGCGAGCAGAAGCAGGTGGGGGAAATCGGGATGCGACGTAGGCAAACGGACAGTACCTGTGCGAAAATATGATTCAATATTGAAAGCTCTTTCGTCACTGGAAAACGCGAACATATTTCTGGAACGTACTATACTCAGTAACTCAGTACTGCTTACTATCTGCGGTCTTGGTTCTGTGTGGAGTTGGAACTTCATTAGTAGAAGGGGTGGGAGTGAAGTACATTCAAAAACTCAGGTACAATAAAAATTGAAGTAAAAATAAAATGATGTCCCTGTATAAATACAAGACAGTTAATCGTCTGAATATAGAGTTTTTATTAGTAAGGCCGTATAAATTTACAGAGATTTAATGTTTGAACTGACTTTTGAAATACCCTATACGAATATTTCATAATTTTTCAATAACAATTTCTTTACAAATACCTATACGTAAATTTCATGTCCTCATTTTATTCAGTGCCTATAGACGGCTCCTCTCAAAGGTACTCCATGAAGATGATGGAGGGCAGCTTTAGTCTAAGTAATTCTGTTTCCATTCCATTATGACTCCATTACATCTCGCCGCCTCTGAACAGTCTTTGTACTTTAAGGTCTACCATCGGGCGGACGGAGTACAGAGGTTTTCAATCAATAGCAGCGGCGGATTTGGTAGAAAAAGTGTTGCCGCATGCGTGGCCCACGGACATCTCTAAGAAATGTGGAGGAGAGGCAACAAATCCTCTCAGTCTTAATGGCAAAACCTTTCAGATCCAGGGAAGCCAACTTTCAAGGCTCAAAATCCCTGGGTGCGAGACCTTGTAGTATCTCAAGGTGCTGTAGGGTAAGGCAGTTACCTGTAATCTCTCTTTACATAAGGTACGGTTGATGAATGCTTATGTCTACAGAGTTGTGTTGGGTGGCAGAACAGTAAACGTGCCTGCAACCAGACCTGAGGATCACGGGTTAAAACCCGGACGAAGGCGAAAGAATTTTCATACAATCATTTTTTTCTCAAACATTGGCTCTCTAATTTGTTCTGTGGCCACTTGTACTTACGAACCAGAACAATAGACTGACATGTAGTGGAATTTCCTCCTCATATAATTACCACGGCGAAATACCATAGTTTAACTGATTAACTATAAATAACTACTTAAATGCGTAAACAAATGTTATTAAATTAGTACGTAAATAAGAACGTACATAAATCATTACGGATTAAGTAATTTATGATTCGTTTCCTTAAGGCTCTTCAAGGTGCGTCTGGTACATAAATAGGTAAATAAATATATAGACTAATACATAATTTACTCAGTAAATAATTAAGACAACATACTTAATCATTAAGTTACCAAGGTACTTAATAAAACACGTAGGTATATCAATAATCAAATACTAGTAAGTAAATTAATAAATAACTACAGTCAGTAAATAGATATGTAAATAAATGATTACGTAACAAAACGACTATATATATAAATATGAACATAAATTACTACGCACAAAAATAACCAAGTGAATAAAGATGTAAAGAAATTAATAAGCAAAAAATAACTGAGTATATATGTAAATAATTAATAAGCAACAACGTTAGTGAGTAAATAAATATGTAAAGAAATTAATAAGCAAAAAAAACTGATTTTATATGCAAATAATTTAAAAGCAACAATGTTAGTGAATAAATAAATATGTAAAGAAATTAATAAGTAAAAATTAACTGAGTATATATGTAAATAATTAATAAGCAACAATGTTAGTGAGTAAATATATATGTAAAGAAATTAATAAGCAAAAAAACTGATTTTATATGTAAATAATTTAAAAGCAACAATGTTAGTGAATAAATAAATATGTAAAGAAATTAATAAGTAAAAATTAACAGAGTACATATGTAAATACATTAATAAGCAACTACGTTAGTGAGTAAATAAATATGTAATGAAATTAATAAGCAAAAAATAACTGAGTATATATGTAAATACATTAATAAGCAACTACGTTAGTGATTAAATAAATATGTAAAGAAATTAATAAGCAAAAATTAACTGAGTATATATGTAAATACATTAATAAGCAACTATGTTAGTGAGTAAATAAATACGTAAAGAAATTAATAAGCAAAAAATAACTGAATATATATGTAAATAATTAGTAAGCAACGATGTGAGTAAATAAATATGTAAAGAAATTAATAAGCAAGAAATAACTCAGTATATATATATATATATATATATATATATATATATATATATATATATATATAAGTAAATAGGCACAAAGTGCTTATGAATTTACATATCGACAACGTCGGCCTCCCTCATGGCAAACTTCAACTTCTAAAGATTTATAGAGGTTCATAAAATAATCAACTAGACAACACACGCGTCATGCGTGGTTATCCACATTACTGGGTTACAGAACGATTGGTGTCATTTGTCAACAATGGTTATCGGACGCCATTTCGAAACGAGTTGGATATCGATTGCAATTATTAACGTTGTCACTGGAAGGACGGTGTAAAATGTCCGAAGCAGCAGTGGCAGTATGAGATTTCGCTCCATCGCGATGGGGAAAAAAAAAAACAATTAATTGAAATTGTCACACATCCCTTGAAGGAATCGAATGAACTCATCCTACATGAGCGATTCATAACGGACTGCGTTCACAGCCTCCTCTAAAAACATTGATCCAACAGTGCAGAGGCGGGAAGAACACAGAACTGTGCCATTTCCTTGGACACAGTGGAGGGATTGGGTTTTATGTTTTCCACATTCGCTGCTGCTGGCGGTGGTAGATTTCATTTAGTGATGCTTTCGACTACGGACGTTTTCAGCATCAAAATCATGCCTGAAGCCCTCTATCAGAGACAGGTTTTGTTACGTGCCGTAAACCTATGACACAACCATCCGAGCTGTACTGTTCCTATTGATGGTAGATTTTAGAAGCTTAATATTAACAATTTAGCACTTTAAATATAAAAAGTTAGCATTTTATAACATTTTTAACGTTGAATAATTTCGAGTGAAAAATTGTTCCGGGAGCCGGGTATCGAACCCGGGACCTTTGGTTAAACGTACCAACGCTCTACCCGGGAACTCTACCAGACACCGATCCAATTTTTCCCCTCTATATCCACGGACCTCAAAGTGGGCTGACAACCGTCAAGCAACCAACATTGAGTGCACACTAACTCTGTGTGACTTAAATGTTAGTTAGTTAGTTAGTTAGTTAGTTAGTTAGTTAGTTAGTTAGTTAGTTAGTGTGCACTCAATGTTGGTTGCTTGACGGTTGTCAGCCCACTTTGAGATCTGTGGATAGAGGGGAAAAATTGGATCGGTGTCTGGTAGAGTTCCCGGGTAGAGCGTTGGTACGTTTAAGCAAAAGGTCCCGGGTTCAATTCCCGGCCTCGGAACAATTTTTCCCTCGAAATTATTCAAATTAACTTTACAGGAGTTATACCTGAATGCTTGATTTACATTTTTAATGTTGTACATCAGGATTTCACAGAGTTCTGGAATGGAAACTTTTTTTTATAGAAAGTTTGGTAGTAGTAGAATCAATGTGTTAAGTGTATTTTCTAGATTTTAAAGTCTAAATTCTGGAAAATAAATTAGTAAACCCTCCAGCGTAGCTCAGTCGGCTAAGGCGCTTGCCTGTCGATCTGACGTGGGTTCGATTCCCGCTTGGGCTGATTAATTGGTTGTTTTTTTTTTCGAAGTTCTCCCCAACCGTAAGACGAATGTCAGGTAATCTATTGCGAATACCATCTCGCTATCACTAATTGCGGTCGAGTGGCCAAAATTTGTATAAGCAGTTCTTTTGACATTATTAACATGGTGGAAGAAAAAGAATTAACATTTTTATCTGCCCCCATCAGAATGTTTGCGTGTTGGTTGATTTTTATTTGGTTTATTTTACGACGCTTTATCAACTGCTCTGATTATCTAGAGTCTGAATGAGATGAAGTTGATAATGCCAACGAAATGGGTGGTCATCATCATCATCATCATCATCATCATCGTCGTCGTCGTCGTCGTCGTCATTCCGGTAATAATTTCGCAGTAATACAAATTTCTGGGGGGAGGGGGAAACCTCTGCTCCCGGGTACCGCTAGATGACGTCACCCGCTCAAACGCAAGGTCACGTTGGATACATTGATCTTTCTTCTGTTGATCGCCGTTCACTTTATTGGAATAAGCCGTGTATTGTAGTTAAGAAATAAAAGCGCGACAAACTCGCCTAAAAATGTACTGGTAAATTTTCTAGGATAGCACCGTAGTACTAAAAGGAATTTATAGAGGTATTGATGTGAAAAAATATCAGTTATGTATCAAAACGGATAGATTCTCAGTCGGGAGAGATGTCAAGGAATAGGTCTCCAAACCTACTCAGAATGGAACCAGCACCCAACTCAAGGCTATCTCATCTAATATATAAAAGTGAATGTGGGTATGTATGTGTGTATGTTCTCAATACAAATCGACACGCTTTGGCCGATATGTGCCAAAGTTTGCACATTTAACATTCATAACCAGGAGAAGAACATAGGCTATATTAAAATTGACGTTAAATTAATTAAAAAAAGTAAAAAATATAAAAATAAATACGATCAAACATTCATGTAGAATACTAAAATGCTATCTTCTATAGTCAATTGTTCTTTATTATTGTCTGTTGTATTGAACATCGACTTTCACGAGGCCATGGAAATTATAACACGAAACTAAATAACATTGTTGATACACATCATGAAGGCTAAAACTAGATAATTTATCCAATAAATATCTTTACTCAGCCCAGGAACGTATTATGAATTTCTCAATGCCGTTGTATACAGGATGTTTAAAAAATACGGGGCATAATTTCAGGTATGTATTTCCCACATGTAGACAATCAAAATAGTTCATTACAACATGTATCGGGAAATGTTTCATTTCCGAGTTATGGCCTTCACAACATTGAAATTCACCGGAACGTTTTTCTTTCCGCAGGTCGTTGTCATTACAGAAGATGTTCAAAATGTCCACCTCCTGCTTGAATACAGACCTCACATCGATGTCTCATTGACCTGCGAAAACGATCCCAAACTCCAGGAGTATTGCGTATGTCCTCAGAACATGCCACAATTCGATTCCGAAGGGATATTCTTTCAACAGTCTCCAGACAGTCGTATGAGGAACATTGACTTGCAACGCTACCCTTCGTGTGCTGATAGAAGGAGTTATGTTCACAGCCTCCAGAATCTCCTCCTGTACTTCTGGAGTTGTAGATCTTGGTCGTCCCCTTCCCAAACCGGGAGAGTTAAATTTTCCATACTCGCACAGACGGTAATGGAGACGTACAAATGTCTTCCGATCTGGACATTGTCGCTGTGGGTACCTCTCCTGGTACAAACGACGAGCCAGCGCAGCATTGCCGTCCGCCTTACCGTACATGAAGTGTATCTCTGCCAGCTCTTGATTTGAATACATGTCGCACAGTCTAACGCCTACACAACACTGAATGTAACCTTCGCCTCGGAATGAACTGTCAGAGTGCCCTCTTAATGTCTCCTTTGACGGCAACGACCTGAGGAAAGAAAAACTTTCCGGTGAATTTCAATTTTGTGAAGGCCATAACTCGGAAATAAAGCATTTCCGGACACATGTTGTAATGAACTATTTTGATTGTCTACATGTGGGAAATACATACCTGAAATTATGCCCCGTATTTTTTAAACACCCTGTATAGTGAGTAGACTTTGTTTTATCCAACTGAATTCTTGAATTCTTTGAAACCACAAGGATTGCTACCATATAATTTAATACTTAATATTGAATCACCAACAGTACTATTGTGAAATACTGACCCATCAAAATTATGCAATGAAACAAGAATTGGTGTGAAAAAAACTCATTCAGAACGTAGGTAGTAATAGAAGTGACAATATTAACTGGCAATACGAAAGAAGATGTTTTTATCCACGCATTCTTATGATACCCACTAACATGCGTTTCGATTTTAAGTAACAGCAATTTCAGTGCGACTGGCATTTGTAATGGCCATATTAAAATTAAGCTCAAGGACAGTCGCTCAAAGTTGCAGAAATTAACTTAAAAACTCCGTGTTTTTCACATTCTCAACTATATTTTATATAAAGAATTAGAAAGAAAAAAAAGATTTTACATACATCAAAAAGAAATCCAATGATACTTTTGTCATATTGCTAATGTAGTACGTGAATGTACGTAAGCCGACTGAAAATAACACTCAGGTCAGATAGTAAAAATAAAAATAATATCATACGTCTCTCAAAACATTGTTCATGTCCGAAAATGTGTTACTGCGAAATTCTAACTGTATCATCACGTTGCCAATGTAGTATGTTATGCGTTGTGGAAACAATCTCTTAATTTCTAAAATACCGTTAAGCCTATACGTCTCTCAGAATATTGGTCTCTATGTTAAAAAATGACTTATTGCGAGTTTATATTGTATCTGTATTCTGTGTATGAAATAAGAATTAATGTAGGCCTAATATGTTCTGAATTTGTGAGATATAGTTTCTCAAATTATATTAAAAAAATAGCCATGTAGCAGTCAAGGGGTAAAAAATCTTCAAATATAAATTAAATGATATATGTATATATTGATTCTTTGGTACGACCGAGAAGTCTAACAACCAGTTTAATTAAAAAAAAGAAACCAAAAAGAATAACTCGGGCAACGCCGGACGCTTTCAGCCAGTTCAATATACAATTTCAACTGTACAGTGAAGGTCTTGATATTGTCTTAGGAACTGATGACGGCTATCATCCAAACAATGTGAACCACTTATCAAACAACAAATTAGCGGTCTCGCCCAACGAGGAAATCGTCTTGCATAACGCTGCTTTCGGCGAATCCTCAGCCGACGTCGCAACCCATATTTCGCTAACAATTTAATAAGCACGAGAATAAGACTCCACCCTGAGCGTCATACATCGGCTATCTTCATCTAGGCCCGACCTCTCTGAGAACTTGTCGTTCATGTTTCCGATCGCAAGACAGCTGCTGGAGTTTGGAAACTGGGTTGCGAGGAGACAATCAATGGATATCAGCCGTCACCTTTGTTCTTTCATATGTAACATGCCAGTGCATTCCCACACACGAGGAATACGTACCTACGCAGGGGAGAAAAGAAAGGTGAAAGGTCTCAAATATGTATATGTGCCGTTACAGTTTCAGTCAAGCTGGAGGAACAAAACTGCAGTACCTGTAGGTAGAGCCCACACATGTATATTACGGGGTGATTCGTTTGAGAAAGTTTAAAATAAAAACTGTGGACAATGAAAATTGATGAGATTTACTCTTCAGTATTTTCGTTTGAGAAAGATTAAAATAAAAACTGTTCACAATGAAAATTGATGAGATTTACTCTTCTGTATTTTCGTTTGAGAAAGATTAAAATAAAAATTGTGGACAATGAGAATTGATGAGATTTACTCTTCAGTATTTTCGTTTGAGAAAGATTAAAATAAAAACTGTGGACAATGAAACTTGATGAGATTTACTCTTCAGCATTTTCGTTTGAGAAAGATTAAAATAAAAACTGTGGACAATGAGAATTGATGAGATTTACTCTTCAGTATTTTCGTTTGAGAAAGATTAAAATAAAAACTGTGGACAATGAAAATTGATGAGATTTACTCTTCAGTATTTTCGTTTGAGAAAGATTAAAATAAAAACTGTGGACAATGAGAATTGATGAGATTTACTCTTCAGTATTTTCGTTTGAGAAAGATTAAAATAAAAACTGTGGACAATGAATATTGATGAGATTTACTCTTCAGTATTTTCGTTTGAGAAAGATTAAAATAAAAACTGTGGACAATGAGAATTGATGAGATTTACTCTTCAGTATTTTCGTTTGAGAAAGATTAAAATAAAAACTGTGGACAATGAAAATTGATGAGATTTACTCTTCAGTATTTTCGTTTGAGAAAGATTAAAATAAAAACTGTGGACAATGAGAATTGATGAGATTTACTCTTCAGTATTTTCGTTTGAGAAAGATTAAAATAAAAACTGTGGACAATGAAAATTGATGAGATTTACTCTTCAGTATTTTCGTTTGAGAAAGATTAAAATAAAAACTGTGGACAATGAAAATTGATGAGATTTACTCTTCAGTATTTTCGCTTGAGAAAGTTTAAAATAAAAACTGTGGACAATGAAAATTGATGAGATTTACTCTTCAGTATTTTCGTTAGAGGAAGATTAAAATAAAAACTGTGGACAATGAGAATTGATGAGATTTACTCTTCAGTATTTTCGTTTGAGAAAGATTAAAATAAAAACTGTGGACAATGAGAATTGATGAGATTTACTCTTCAGTATTTTCGTTTGAGAAAGATTAAAATAAAAACTGTGGACAATGAAAATTGATGAGATTTACTCTTCAGTATTTTCGTTTGAGAAAGATTAAAATAAAAACTGTGGACAATGAGAATTGATGAGATTTACTCTTCAGTATTTTCGTTTGAGAAAGATTAAAATAAAAACTGTGGACAATGAAAATTGATGAGATTTACTATTCAGTATTTTCGTTTGAGAAAGATTAAAATAAAAACTGTGGACAATGAAAATAGATGAGATTTACTATTCAGTATTTTCGTTTGAGAAAGATTAAAATAAAAACTGTGGACAATGAAAATTGATGAGATTTACTCTTCAGTATTTTCGTTTGAGAAAGATTAAAATAAAAACTGTGGACAATGAGAATTGATGAGATTTACTCTTCAGTATATTCGTTTGAGAAAGATTAAAATAAAAACTGTGGACAATGAGAATTGATGAGATTTACTCTTCAGTATTTTCGTTAGAGAAAGATTAAAATAAAAACTGTGGACAATGAGAATTGATGAGATTTACTCTTCAGTATTTTCGTTGAGAAAGATTAAAATAAAAACTGTGGACAATGAGAATTGATGAGATTTACTCTTCAGTATTTTCGTTAGAGAAAGATTAAAATAAAAACTATGGACAATGAGAATTGATGAGATTTACTCTTCAGTATTTTCGTTGAGAAAGATTAAAATAAAAACTGTGGACAATGAGAATTGATGAGATTTACTCTTCAGTATTTTCGTTTGAGCAAGATTAAAATAAAAACAGTGGACAATGAGAATTGATGAGATTTACTCTTCAGTATTTTCGTTCGCGAAAGATTAAAATAAAAACTGTGGACAATGAGATTTGATGAGATTTACCCTTCAGTATTTTCGTTCGAGAAAGATTAAAATAAAAACTGTGGACAATGAGAATTGATGAGATTTACCCTTCAGTATTTTCGTTTGAGAAAGATTAAAATAAAAACTGTGGACAATGAGAATTGATGAGATTTACTCTTCAGTATTTTCGTTTGAGAAAAATTAAAATAAAAACTGTGGACAATGAGAATTGATGAGATTTACTCTTCAGTATTTTCGTTTGAGAAAGATTAAAATAAAACTGTGGACAATGAAAATTGGTGAGATTTACTCTTCAGTATTTTCGTTTGAAAAAGATTAAAATAAAAACTGTGGACAATGAGAATTGATGAGATTTACTCTTCAGTATTTTCGTTCGAGAAAGATTAAAATAAAAACTGTGGACAATGAAAATTGATGAGATTTACTCTTCAGTATTTTCGTTTGAGAAAGAATAAAATAAAAACTGTGGGCAATGAGAATTGATGAGATTTACTCTTCAGTATTTTCGTTTGAGGAAGATTAAAATAAAAACTGTGGACAATGAAAATTGATGAGATTTACTCTTCAGTTTTTTGTAGAGAGAGAAAGATTCGCTGAACCATCAGCACTCCAGTGAGGATGACCACACTGATTCTGAATACAGAACAATTAAGGGAACTGTGCCTATTATCGCACATGCGCCTAATATCGCACCCCATGGTTTACGAGCTCAGAACAGGTATAAGACCCTGAATGGAGTAGTAACTTATTCAGTTCAATTAAAAGAAGCGTTAGCGCCCGCAGATGGATTGCTACGGCCTTCAATACACACTACACGCCTTGAGTCAGGAATAGGCAATGGGAAAGTATTTGTAGTGTGCGGTGTTCGGGACGAGTATACAGCCAACGGTAAGGAGCAAAACTTTTATACACTGTTAGTTTGATTTAGTTAGTCGTGTAATATTTTTAATCAGCTATGGAAATATTATAAACTTTTTATTTTTATTCGAACAAGCTATTATGTTTCGTGTATGTTATTTGCCCAATATCGCACACTTACTGTTTTCCTATTATCGCACAGTGCGATATTTGGATGATGTTACTGCAAACTAATATAATCCTACAATGAATCCGGTAATTCGAAGGTTCTTAAAAAATTGCCATTGCAGATGAATCCAAAATGTCGTAAGCTGTGGAAAGAGGAGGTTATGAAGGCTGCAATCATATCAGTTAGGAACAAAGTCATGGGGATTGCAACGTGTTTCAAATACTTTCAATGTTCCCAAGTATACTTTAAAAGATAAAGTCAATAACAAAGGGGGTGTATATAAACTAGTGAGCACGAAACTTGGCATAAAACCTGTACTTCCATTTGAACTGGAAGATTCTTTGGTTTCATATTGCTTAGAAATGGAGTAGCGATTTTATGGTTTATCTGCAAAGGACTTAAAAACTATGGCTTTTCAGTTAGCATTTATGAAAGGTCTGAACCACCCATTTTCGAAGAACGATGAAGCCACAGGACGGAAATGGCTGCACACTTTCTTGAGAAGACACCAGGAATTGAGTCTCCGGAAACCACAAAGCACGCCTATGGCAAGGATCAGAGGTTTCAATCAGGAGAACGTAATTAATTTTTTTGACATTTGGGAACCATTGATGAACACTGTCAACCATTCACCAAACAGACTGTACAACTGTGACGAGACAGATTTGACAGTGATTCAACACAAAGGCAACAAACTAGTTAGTCTGAAAGATAAGAGGCAGGTTGGATCTGTATCTTCAGCAGAGAGGGGGTCTTTAGTGATTGTAGTGACACAAATGAGTGCAGCTGGCCATTTCCTGCCCCCGTTTTTGTTTTTTCCTAGGGTCAACATGAAAGCCGAACTTTTGGATGGAGCACCAAATAGTAGCTTAGCGGTCTGTCACAAATCTGGCTGGATTCAGAATGAAAGTTTTTTTCAATGGTGTCATCACATTCTCAGCAATGCGAAACCTACAAAAGATGACCCAGTAATTCTAGCATTATTCCCACACTAGAATTGTTGAACTCCTCGAGCTAGCACGTGTTAATGGTGCTCATATTGTGTGCTTACCTCCACATTGCACGCATAAGATGCAGCCCTTGGATGTGGCATTTATGCTACCTTTCAAAACTTACTATGCTCAAGCAATTGAACAGTGGCTCAAACAAAATGCAGGCAGAGTAGTGACTCACTACCAGGTTGGTATGCTATTGGGAGAAGCTTTCAATAAAGGAGCGACTGTTGCTGTAGCTACAAATGGCTTCAGAAATATCGGTCTGTTTCCTTGCAACCGCCATATCTTCAGCGACTTTGAATTTCAAGAAGTTTCTCCTAATACCCATGAAGCAAGTGATCATTCATCTTAAGCTTTACCAAATAGATTAGATGATGCCAACACTTCCCAACCTCGGCCAGGCTCTAGCAGTATCAACGGGCCAAAAACTTCACAAAATTAATCGAGTGGCAAACTCTATCTTTTGTTACACCTACTGACATTTCACCAATTCCTAAAATAACTTACAACAAAAAAGTTCAATTGATAGAGGACGTAAAACGGTTCTGCTGCTCTACTAAAAAGTTCACAATATAAAAACGAATTGGCTGATGATTAAGAGGAAATTACTCACAAATGAGGAGACTTATGAACGAAAAGGCGTTCAAAAGAAGCAGACTGATAAAGTACCTACTCAGAGGAAGAGACAGAAAAAACAAAGTCAGGTATCTTCAGATTCAGAAGACGAAGAGTTGGATGAGCCAGTATACATCTCCATTGATAATGGAGATAGCGAAAATGATGCAGAATGTCTATATTGCAACGGGAAGTTTTCTTTTGACAAGAGGGGAGAAAAATGGATCATATGCACTAAATGTGGAATTTGGTGCCATGAAGAGTGCTCTGGGGATGATGACTACAAAAGTTTCATTGTGTTATTGTTTGGAAAGTTAGATTAAGTTCTCTAAATATCTGGATTATGTTTAATTAACAAACATTCTATAGCTTATAAATCAAGCTTTCAGGTATAACTCCCTGTAAATTTATTTGAATAATTTCGAGGGAAGAATTGTTCCGGGGCCGGGTATCGAACCCGGGATCTTTGGTACGTTAAACCAAAGGTCCCGGGTTCGATACCCGACCCCGGAACAATTTTTCCCTCGAAATTATTCATTCTATACCTTGATAGCTGAATATATAGTTATTTACTGTCAAACACATTGTATCAGAAAATCTTATAATGTCCATGTTGTATTCGTATGTTATTAAAAAAACATGTTTTGTGCTTAAATACAACAAATATATAATAAATATGTAATAAAATTTGTTTCTATACAATAAACTTAATATTTGTCCTATGTATTTTTCACAAAATGAGGGGTGCGATATTAGGAGCACTATTTCTCCTTACACCGTTTTTGCAATTTTTCTTTTGTACTTGAAAAACAAATGTAAAATAAAAATAATTTTTAAATTTGACCTCACTGATATAAGTATAATAAACCCGTATTAAAAATCCGTATTTATTTCAAATTTATGTAATATATTAATACTTGAAAAACTACCTTTTCAAAATGGGTGCGATATTAGGCACACTTCCCTTATGTTTAAACAAAAATCATAAGTTAATTTGGGAGGAGGGAACTAAAATCAGGATTTTGAATTCATTTGACGTCAAACTGTCCTACTGACAAAATTAGTGGATAATGTGCAAAGAGTGTACAAAAATTTATATTACAAAGATAGTGAATTTTAATTTCAGTAGCAATTGGCGTGTAGACTGTGGAAGGGAACCTCTTGCTCCAACTAGCATGGATATATATGGAGCGAACTCAACAAATGCAGGTTTTTAGGAAAATACTTACTTACTTACAAATGGCTTTTAAGGAACCCGAAGGTTCATTGCCGCCCTCACATAAGCCCGCCATCGGTCCCTATCCTGTGCAAGATTAAGCCAGTCTCTATCATCATATCCCACCTCCCTCAAATCCATTTTAATATTATCCTCCCATCTACGTCTCGGCCTCCCTAAAGGTCTTTTTCCCTCCGGTCTCCCAACTAACACTCTATATGCATTTCTGGATTCGCCCATACGTGCTACATGCCCTGCCCATCTCAAACGTCTGGATTTCAAGTTCCTAATTATGTCAGGTGAAGAATACAATGTGTGCAGTTCTGTGTTGTGTAACTTTCTCCATTCTCCTGTAACTTCATCCCGCTTAGCCCCAAATATTTTCCTAAGCACCTTATTCTCAACCACCCTTAACCTATGTTCCTCTCTCAGAGTGAGAGTCCAAGTTTCACAGCCATATAGAAGAACCGGTAATATAACTGTTTTATAAATTCTAACTTTCAGATTTTTGGAGAGCAGACTGGATGATAAGAGCTTCTCAACCGAATAATAACACGCATTTCCCATATTTATTCTGCGTTTAATTTCCTCCCGAGTGTCATTTATATTTGTTACTGTTGCTCCAAGATATTTGAATTTTTCCACCTCTTCGAAGGATAAATCTCCAATATTTATATTTCCATTTCGTACAATATTCCCGTCACGAGACATAATCATATACTTTGTCTTTTCGGGATTTACTTCCAAACCGATCGCTTTACTTGCTTCAAGTAAAATTTCCGTGTTTTCCCTAACCGTTTGTGTATTTTCTCCTAACATATTCACGTCATCCGCATAGACAAGAGGAAAATACAGTTTTGAAATTATTTAATTTGGGCGAACTCAACAAAAAAGAGCTTACACAGATTATATAGTTCAAACACAGAAATATTATACTTACTTACTTATGGCTTTTAAGGAACCCAGAGGTTCATTGCCGCCCTCACATAAGCCCGCCATCGGTCCCTATCCTGACTGAGCAAGATTAATCCAGTCGCTATCATCATATCCCACCACCCTCAAATCCATTTTAATATTATCCTACCATCAGCCGTCTCAAAGGTCATTTTCCTTCCGTCCTTCCAACTAACACTCTATATAAATTTTTTAATTCGCCCGTACGTGCTATAAGCCCTGCCCATCTCAAACGTCTGAATTTAATGTTCCTAATTATGTCAGGTGAAGAATTCAGTTTTGCGTTGTGTAACTTTCTCCATTCTCATTTAACTTCATCCCTCTTAGACCCAAATATTCTTCTAAGCACCTTATTCTCAAACACCCTTAACCTCTGTTCCTCTCTCAAAGTGAGAGTCCAAGTTTCACAACCATACACAACAACCGGGAATATAACTATTATTTATGGTGTATTTTAAAGATATAAATATTGATTAAAACAAAGCTAAATCATGTTCTACTTTTCATATTACACACTGTTTAATATATTCAAGGACTGACTGTCTCTAATGAACAAATTACTGAGCTACAATACAATGTGAATGTGTCTGAATTCAATGAGTTGCCTCACATTATTGTCATCCATAGCACATAATTTACGAAAATAAATAAATAAATAATTAAATAAATAAATAAATAAATAAAAATATTCGACCGATGTTGAATTCGCCCTTTATCTTCGCAATGACTCATGTACTTTCTGTTTTTCTTTGCTCACCTCGTCCACTTGCCAGAGGTTTTTCTCAAAAATATAACTGGATCGAAAACCATGCCTTATTTTTATCCCCGTCGATGGGTTTGAGGTCCGCACGTCTGTTGAAATGTACGTCTTCATGAACTTCCAAACCAAGGTACATAACCTGTCCTCATCCCGTTTGTGCGTTTGCGCGGCAGGTGACGCAACAATGATCTTGCAATGTGACAAAACAAATCTCGGAGAGATTTTCTATCGACTGCGCTTAACGTTATAAAATAATTATAATGTACAATTCTCACATTATACGCTGTTATTTATGTAAGCCTTTAGCCCGGACACCCTGTACAGAGCAGGGGCCAGAGGGCTTGCACCACAGCTTGAGGCTTACTGTGCTTAGCACTCCTGTTTTGTGAATGATATTTGTCGCCGAACGGTGGCGCTCTTGTACACTGGCGTTCAAAAATATCTGACCTACGATTTTATGATCGTGTAAAAGAATTTTCTAACCACGGGATAAGTCAGAATCAAAGTTATAAAAAATTGACAAACTTTGAAACAATTCCGCTAGTTCTCAATGGGTGGCATCATTATTGGGGCTGTTAAAAAGTGTCGGGGAAAATGGTGATGTAGATTAAGCCTAAATTATTCTCATAATTGATAATATCAGCGGTTTCCAGCTAAATCGAGTGTCGTTTTACAATCAGCACAGTGGGATGAAATATTGAATTCTATAATGCGGGTATATTTATGTACGATTGGCAACACTGACTATTATCTTCGCCATCTATTCATACAAGTTTTAAGAAGCCACACTTACATTAGCAAATTATATCGATCACTATCGATTAGTAGGGTCCAGGTATCTTTGAACATCAGTCTACAAATACAGAACGCTGCACCGTGAACTTAGCCTGGGCTAAGGTAATAATGACAATGGGCATGCGAATAAATGATTATGGTGAAATGAATCCGAGGACCAACGCCGAAAGTTTTCCTGAAATTCACTCTCATTTGGTTGAGGGGAAAAGTCGGAAAAAAAACCGAAGTAACTTGTCGCAACTAAGATTTGAACCAGGACCGTTCGTTTCATAGTCAGACACATTCTAATCCTTATTGCCCAGCGGTGGATGAATCCCGAAATGGTAAACATGGTAACCGCTCAACCTCTCTGGATGGCAAGTGATTATAACATTATTTTAATAAACACAGACTATTAAAACTGTATATGATAAAATTATACACAACTCGTGCAATTTAAATTAATGTAGTGTCATTTATTTACATCTTCTTTCTCCCGGAAAATGTCGAAAAAATGACATGAATATTCATAAACAAACAATTAACAACATTACACACCATTTACCACATCATTATATAGCTGCATTATACAGTAATTTCAACTTAACGGTTAGATATTTGAAACTGTGTTCAGCGTGGTGCGGTACATGTCGGAGGCATACAGACTCCAAAACAGAGATAAAACAAATTAAGATCGGAAGAAATTAAGTTCTTTCAGAAAGTTCAGGATCCAGCACATACGACAGATTATGCATCTTTTGTTTTGTTAACGATCTCAATACAAAGCTATGGAACTTCATACTTATATCATTTGAATCAGGATGAAGAGTGCAACAAATTTATGCAATGAAATATAGCCTAGTGTCCCATTAAAAAAACATAAGTTTGGGTTACCATATTAATTTCTGTAACCACTATAATTTTAAACTACTACAAACGTAAGCTTTGGTCAATCCTGTAACGCATATACTAGGGCAGCGTTTCTCAAACTTTTAAGAAGTGGGGACCACTTTCTAAAGTCAGAACAGTTCCGCGGACCACCTTACTCTTGTTCCCTTCGAAAGCAAACTTATCATTTTAGTGGCATATTTTAATGCCAGTAGTCCACACCTGTGGAGTAACGGTCAGCGCGTCTGGCCGCGAAGCCAGGTGGCCCGGGTTCGAATCCCGGTCGGGGTTTTCCCTCAACCCAATATGAGTAAAGGCTGGGTAACTTTCGGTGCTGGACCCCGGACTCATTTCACCGGCATTATCACCTTCATTTCATTCAGACGCTAAATAACCTAGATGTTGATACAGCGTCGTAAAATAACCCAATAAAATAAGAAAATAATGCCAGTATACTTATATTTATAAAACTGAATTAAGGTTCGGTACTTTGGTCCTCTGTTATGAATTCGGGTGGTCCCTGGCTGGGTTACAGGCCCGGCGCCAGAAGTGCAGGGAAAAGATGTTGAGAAACACCACGTATATAGTGCTTTAAATCCCTCTTTTGTTGCTGAGAGTAGAGTGGGAAGTCGATAGACGGGTAGGGTAATAAATTTCATAAAATGCAGTACTGGGGAAAAAAAGTGAAATTCGGTTGCCATGTTTCATTTCCAAACTTTGAGATTTTAAGCTATAGTGTGATACGAAATTCGTTTGAGTTTTATTTTTTCTTCTGTCTTTTTTGACGGACCACAAGGCCAGACTTCGAGGACCACAGGTGGTCTGCGGACCATAGTTTGAGAAACGCTGTACTAGGGCATTCGATAGGTAATGGCAACAATGCTGTAAATCAATGTTCCTAGCAGTGAACATTGAAATGTAGTACGTAATACAGTAGCAATTATTTCATAAATATGTAATATTTAAAGTATCGAAGTAACCATATTTTGTAAATACAGGGACTGTTTCTGATTTGTAGCAGATAATACAGCCCTAACAAAATAAGTTCAGTAGGTGCTCCATAAAAATCCAAGTTGCAAGAGGAAAAAAATCCAATTCGTTACTAACGACTAAAGGCCCATTCACAATGAAAATTAAACATAACCGTAATATAAACACAGAAGTTTGTGTCCAGGTTACCAAATGGCATCATTCACAATGATTCACATAAACACTGACATTCACATGAAAGTTCGCAAACTCCAAGTTCTACACAGGTTAGGCACTCAGGATTCAAAGCTTCATTTCGGCGACGAATGTATTTGACTCCTTGACTTCCAAATATAGAAATTCTTGCTTCATCGCTCCATATCACTTTCGTCCAGTCATCATTGGTCCATGATTGATGATTTTTGCACCAATTTAAACGATTTTCTCGTTGCCTTTTGTTGAAAAACGGCTTTTTTCTGGGTGCTCTTGCTTTCAGTCCATTGTCAAATAAATTCCTTCAAACAGTCCTCGCAGAAATACTAACTCCATTGCTGTGTAGATCTTCCTGTATCTCTTTAGAAGATTTCCTTCGATCTTTCAATGCTAATCGACAAATCTGCCTCACATCTCTTGAACTTACTTTAGATTCTCTACCAGTCCTAGGTGTAGGTTTACAAGACTTTGTGGATTTGTACCTCTGCCAGACCTTCTGGACGCTAGACACTGTAGCACCATTACCAAGTTTCCTTGAAATTTCCTTGATTGTGTAGCCTTTTTCTCGAAGTGTGACTGCCCTACTTCGTTTAGAAGGTGTCCAGCCCTTTCGTGGAGCCATTGTGATAAAATGATCAATAAAGTTTGTTGTAAAGCAATAAGGTGTTAACCGAACGAAACCTTAAGTCAGACTAATGATAGAAAAACACTAATAATATCCATATTTAATGCTAACAGTGCTCAAGAATGCTTCTACTGATCAACAATAATCTTAAAATCAACAATGGATCAGATTTTATTACAGTAAATAATAGGAAATTATAATTAAATCTGAAATTAATATTTAGATCTTAAAAGACAAGAACATAATTTCTCACATAATAATGATTATTTATTGTTAAAATAATTCAGGATTTAATAAAGGCTGCGGCAAAACATCCTCCCTAATTTAAAGTTTAAATAAAAAACAGATGGATCAAAATAAGGAAACTTTATTAATATGAATGGTATCTTAACAGCGGGAATTTTTCATTTTTTGAATAACGTGTCTCTCAAGTAGTGTCCTTCACTATCAATGCATTGTTGAATGCGACTTCGGAAATTCTGCATCACTCTAACTAGCAATTCTTGAGGAATAAGGCCAATTTCTTCCTGTATTGCATTTCTTAGGTCTGGCAAAGTCCTCGGCCGATGTTTGAACACCTCAGCCTTAAGTTGCCCCCGTTGAAAAAAAATTGCATGGTGCAAGGTCTGGTGATCGTGCTGGCCAGGGGACGTCGCCACGTGAAGAAATTAAGCGTCCGTTAAACATCTGAGCAGCGACAACGGAATTACCACTTACCAGAAACGATACCACAGCGTAAGCACGTTCTTCACCCGTCCACGGCATAGTTGGAATTCGTTACAGATTACAATTTGCACTAATTGAATGTCAATTCCGTGTATTCAATGTCCTATTCAATTCTTGTAGTTTTGCGCATGTAATTTTATATCGCTATGGCAACGCATGTAAACCTAAATTTCCCACTGTTTAGATACAATTCATATCAATACAGTTTCCTTATTTTGATCCATCTGTTCTTTATTTAAACTTTAAATTAGGGAGGATGTTTTGCCGCACCCTTTATAATACCTTTATTATAACCCCATTATTGACGAATCAGTCAAGAGTAACATTTGTAATTGTAAAAATCTGTGAATCAATACAGATGTTATAAAAATTCAGTACAAAAACAAAAAGTTTCCAGAATTATGGCCACCAGTGTATACAGGAGCCCTTGTTTACTGCACATGCGCAGTATGTTGTAAACTTCTACAATAAGACAGCTCCAAATTTTATTTCCGTATCTGTACATAACAGACAGAATCTCAATCAGAGGAAGTAATGGGAGTAATAACCAAAATCGGAGAGCCCTCAATTCAATACGTCTATTTCCTTTGTCGGGTAATACAGTTGGAAACACTTGGAATCTCATTTAGCTTGACATCGGTCGCAGATCAGCCCACTCTTATGTAGTCTTTCGCTGCAGATCCTTATAAATTTCCGGCACGCTGTATCAATAAACGAAAGAGCTTATTTTTCCAGACTCTGTTTCGCTCATGTTTGCTTTCCTTGTCGCGCTCGTCTGGTGAAAGTCTTCTCTCGGTTACTTCTCGGCTCGACATTGATTTTCGTGTCGCCCTCCAAGACAAGGAAAATCCGCAACAGTAATTGGCCCCACTATCAAACACCGCACAGTGTGTACTTTACACACATTTCAAGAGGCTCTACCGTATTTTTATACTTAACTGTACCCACTACATTAGCATATGAAAATAACACTCCTACTTTTTATTTATATATCCATGGTAACGTACTCCAACGTCGCCAAGCAACACGGTTTCTTTTCAAGAAGCCACACTTGTAAACTCTTAACCTGTTAATATGATTTACAATTCATGTTGGAAAATTTTTAACTAAGCCTCGTGTTAATAACATATATCAACATATGATTGATTATTTATTCCGTCAATATGGCTTAAGCAATGCATTACATATGAAAGAAAACTATTGATGTATTACATCCTATTTTATCTTGATACTAACATTTTCGCCCCTAGTGGGGCGTCTTCAGGTACAAGATATAACTATCATCTAAAATCAATTACAAACAAGCTTTACATTTAAAAATGCCGTGACCAGAATAAAATATGACATGGTGACAATATTATCCACACCAACATTAAATGTCCTGTCAAAATGTTAAAAGCAAATTTAATTTAAAACAATGTGAATTTACATCTATAGGGTACTAATAATAAATCTGTAGCCGAAATTTTTCTGGTAATTTTCGATTTTCCAAAAATAATTGGTCCTAACATATATAATTAACCACCCTGAAACCGAAAATCGCTTTTTTGAAATTTTTGTTTGTATGTCTGTCTATATGTTTGTTACCTTTTCACGCGATAATGGCTGAACCGATTTATATGAAAATTGGAATATAAATTAAGTTCGTTGTAACTTAGATTTTAGGCTATATGGCATTCAAAATACTTTATTTAAAAGGGGGGTTATAAGGGGGCCTGAATTAAATAAATCGAAATATCTCGCTTATTATTGATTTTTGTGAAAAAATTTACATAACAAAAGTTTCTTTAAACATGATTTCCGATAAGTTTTATTGTTTACAAAATTTTGATAGGACTAATATTTAATGAGATAAATGTGTTTTAAAATTAAAATAACGCCATCTAAGACGGTGCAATGAATTAAGAACAAATGACTTCGTCTATAAGGGGCCTTGGACAACAACAATCGAAACAGGGGCCTTGGACATCAACAATCGAAAGCTATGAAACATAGCCTACAGAGAATATTTCTGTGTTTGTATGAAGTAATATCAGAAGAAAATTAACCGATTTGTATAATTAATTATTATTTCACCATTGGAAAGTGTAGTTTCTCTAGATGGACATAATGCTATAATGTTATTACAGTAACGTCTGAGTAAATCGAGGACAGGTAAGATTAAAATAGCTTCTTATGCACAGAAAATTTGATAGGCTATTTTGTACATTCGTTTTCTGTATTTCTTAAAATAATATTTATGTACACTCATTTTAATCTCAGAGAATTAACGAACAACGGAGTGTATTGATTTAGTATGCAGTAATAGTACGTTAGCTTAGCAATCCATTATTTTATAATTCAAATTTTAACTATGCACAATTGAATCGTGTTAAAATACATAAAATATATAGGCAATAAATGCAATGCAAAAAATAGGGTAATGAGCGAAGCAGATTATGTTGCGCTGTTGTAAAAGTTGTGCCTGGATTAAACGTCCTATTTTAATTATGTAATTTATTACTTTATATTTATTTCTAACAGGTACAGCGGAGCGCACGGGTACGGCTAGTAGTTACATAAAGTAGATCCCCTTGTATGGGTATCTCAAATATATTGTTGCCAATAAGGTGATGATCACAATAAAATCAATAAAAATATTAAAAATATACAGAATTAAAACCTTATATTATTAAATGTGGAGTCATAAAAGCGTGTATAACTAATTTCATGGAGCGAGTGGAATTCTCGTTAAATGTTCAATACTCTAGTATCTGAAAACAAACATATATCTATGGTAGGTGAAATAGAGATTATTTTAAAATGCCATGTGAAGGTATGAAATTACTTACAACATCACGCGAGTCTAACCATCATACACGGGTTGTTGAACGAAGGGATGTGTTTTGCCCGTAATCAGTCTAATGGAATAAACTGCAATCCGATGACAAGTTGTTTGTATTCATTTTAATCTGCAACACACGTTTTTTATATTATAAAATGAAAGATTTGAAAAGGGGGGTCAAAGAATAGTTTTATTTCATATTGTGACAGCGACGTGAGATTCGAACTCACGACCAGCGTCCCGCAAGAAAGCAGATCGCGCGGGCTTCACGGAGCACTAAGGAACGGCGCGCGACGGAGAAAGGGGAAAGTGGAAAGGGCCCACGCGACGAGGGGAGATCGCGCGCGCAGCTGCTTACGGAGGGAAGGGGGAACAGACCTTCCCGACTCTTCGAGAAGTCCGTCGAAGTGGAGATATCCAGATAATTCTCTGCACAGTTGTAGAAATTTCTCGCAACTATGATTTCGCTATAAAAGAAGAAACGCCAGCGAACTCGAGAGTTTTCAGTTGATTAGTCAGCCAGTCAGTGAAAAAGCCAGAGCAAGCAAGCCAGTCTTGTGTACCGGAGTTCGGCTCGAGTGTGCGTCCGCAACTGTGACAGCATCCGAAGGCCTGAGTTCGAGTGCAGTGGACCGCAGTTGGAGGGACCTGAGTTCGAGTGCAGTGGACCGCAGTTGGAGGGACCTGAGTTCGAGTGCAGTGGACCGCAGTTGGAGGGATCTGAGTTCGAGTGCAGTGAACTGTCTCTGAAGGTCTGTGGTTCGAGATACTGTGAACTCGAGTGACTGAGCTAGAAGAACTGTGAACTGAGAACTGATAGTTCTGATTTGTAAATAGTGCTTTGTAAATATTAGTTAAGATTAACAGTTCATTGTTGTTCGTACTAGTCCAAGTAAATTGTCATTGTCGTCGGTGGAGTGCTATAACGAATACTGTGTTGAGTGAAAATCCAATTGTTGATGAGAGCGTTTAAGGTGAATTGTAGAAAGGAATTATTGTTGGAAGAATAAAATTTGAGTTGAGTTTAAATAAAAGTTACAATATGTTTTTCTTTCATATGTAATGCATTGCTTAAGCCATATTGACGGAATAAATGATCAATCATACGTTGATATATACTGTTAATCTGAGTTTATTTTGTAATGAGTAGTAGAGACTGTATCATTTCGAGACATGAGCAATACTGCGAATTTTAAAGTGTACTGTATTCCACAAAACATTCTGAAATTACTACAGCGGCGTCTTTCACGAAAAAAAAAAAAATCGCACTTCCATTACAAACACCACCGTTTTATACCTTTAACTTCTGTTTCATTCAAATTAAACTGAAAATATATTCAAATACAAATCTAGAACACCTGTTTCCTTTCTTTACTTAGAAAAAAAAACTGACTCTGTTTTTGTAAGAGATGCTTCAATTCAAAGCAAATAAGACCAATGTTGCAATTAAATGAAAGAATTGTTTTTCATATGAAGCGGCAATATCTACAATGGGTCTGTATTTACATAAAAGAATGTTAGACTAAATGGTGAAACACAAAATAAACATTTTGTAGGAGGAGTTTCGTAACTGAAGGGAAAGGCTTCTTTTAAAAGCTGTACTGTGAGATACTCGAATTGCTTTTGAAACAGAAAACAGATGCCTTGAACAAATAATGTCGTTACATGAATTTGAATATTAATGGAATCATAAACATCTGAACTATCGCTATTTAGGCGACCAAAATTATTTTATGCAGTTTAATCAGATGACGGTTAGAGAACATGAGATAGGTTGAAAATAGTTAACTGCTATAATTACTTGGCTAATGTATAACTGAATGTTGACCAAATTGTTGAAATTCGAAGACGACTGAAATAGCAAAATAATTCACAAAATTATATATCTTGAACGAGTATTAAGGGACTGGAGAAGAAAATACCAACAAATGGTATATCAGTTCAAAACACACACATATTCTCAATGAATTTCGCACACGACCAAGTATTATCAGCTCAAGATCACCATGATATGCAATACAGGGTGTTTCCGAGGTGGTGTTTCAGGGCTGATGGCGAAGGGCACATGTATCAATTTGAGATAAGGAACCTGGTGCCTTAGAAATACATGTAACTAAACTTGTATTCATTTTCCAATTATTATTATTATTATTATTATTATTATTATTATTATTATTATTATTATAGAAGAGAGATAATTATTTCAATGAAAGACGGGAAGCAAGTCGTACACTTAGGAATAAAAAGAGAGGTTACTTGAAGGAAAAACTGAATGAGGTAGAAACAAATAGTAAGAATAAAAACATTCGAGATTTATATAAGGGTATAAAGGAATTTAAGAACGGATATCAGCCAAGGCTAAACGTGATCAAGGATGAGAATGGTGACTTGCTTGCAGACTTCCATCAATCCTAAACAGATGGAAAAACTATTTTGCGCAACTACTAAATGTACATAGGCCAAATAGAAATGATCGGGACGAAATTGAAATACAAACTGCTGAGCCATTTATACCCGAACCCACGGTTTCAGAAGTCGAAATTGCGATAGAAAATCTGAAAAAGTACAAGTCTCCAGGTATCGATCAAATTCCAGCAGAATTAATACAAGAGGGTGGGAGTGCATTATATAGCGAAATTTATAAACTTGTACTTGCTATTTGGGAAAAGGAAATTGTACCAGAACAATGGAAGGAGTCCATAATTGTACCTATTTTTAAAAAGGGGGACAAAACCAACTGTGGTAACTTTCGAGGAATATCACTTTTGTTGACGTCGTACAAAATTTTATCCAATATTCTTTTGAGAAGATTAATTCCGTACGTAGATGAAATTATTGGGGATCATCAGTGCGGTTTTCGGCGTAATAGATAGACTATTGATCAGATTTTTTGTATTCGACAGATAATGGAGAAAAAATGGGAGTATAAGGGTACAGTATATCAGTTATTCATAGATTTCAAAAAGGCTTATGACTCTGTTAAGAGGGAAGTATTATATGATATTCTTATTGAATTTGGTATTCCCAAGAAACTAGTTCGATTAATTAAAATGTGTCTCAGTGAAACATACAGCAGAGTCCGTATAGGTCAGTTTCTATCTGATGCTTTTCCAATTCACTGCGGGCTAAAGCAGGGAGATGCACTATCACCTTTACTTTTTAACTTCGCTCTAGAATATGCCATTAGGAAAGTTCAGGATAACAGGCAGGGTTTGGAATTGAACGGGTTACATCAGCTTCTTGTCTATGCGGATGACGTGAATATGTTAGGAGAAAATACACAAACGATTAGGGGAAACACGGAAATTTTACTTGAAGCAAGTAGAGCGATCGGTTTGGAAGTAAATCCCGAAATAACGAAGTATATGATTATGTCTCGTGACCAGAATATTGTACGAAATGGAAATATAAAAATTGGAGATTTATCCTTCGAAGAGGTGGAAAAATTCAAATATCTTGGAGCAACAGTAACAAATATAAATGACACTCGGGAGGAAATTAAACGCAGAATAAATATGGGAAATGCGTGTTATTATTCGGTTGAGAAGCTCTTATCATCCAGTCTGCTGTCGAAAAATCTGAAAGTTAGAATTTATAAAACAGTTATATTACCGGTTCTTCTGTATGGTTGTGAAACTTGGACTCTCACTCTGAGAGAGGAACATAGGTTCAGGGTGTTTGAGAATAAGGTGTTAAGGAAAATATTTGGGGCTAAGCGGGATGAAGTTACAGGAGAATGGAGAAAGTTACACAACACAGAACTGCGCGCATTGTATTCTTCACCTGACATAATTAGGAACATTAAATCCAGACGTTTGAGATGGGCAGGGCATGTAGCACGTATGGGCGAATCCAGAAATGCATATAGAGTGTTAGTTGGGAGACCGGAGGGGAAAAGACCTTTAGGGAGGCCGAGATGTAGATGGGAGGATAATATTAAAATGGATTTGAGGGAGGTGGGGTATGATGATAGAGACTGGATTAATCTTGCACAGGATAGGGACCGCTGGCGGGCTTATGTGAGGGCGGCAATGAACCTTCGGGTTCCTTAAAAGCCATTTGTAAGTAAGTAAGTATTATTGTTATTATTATTATTATATTATTATTATTATTATTATTATTATTATTATTATTATTATTATTTGAATAATTATAGGGAAAAATTGTTCCGGGGCCGGGTATCGATCCCGGGACCTCTGGTTGAACGTACCAGCGCTCTACCACTGAGCTACCCGGGAACTCCACCCGACACCGTCTCAACTTTGCCCTTTATATCCACACAACTCGCGTGGGCTGACGAAACGCCAGAGACCCACAACGAGTGCACACAATCTCTGTGTGACTTGGAATTGTGGTTTTCTGTTAACGTACACAGTAACGTATATATTATGCAAATCTAGTCTTTCAGGTGAAGCCCACGCGAGTTGTGTGGATATAAAGGGAAAAGTTGAGACGATGTCGGGTGGAGTTCCCGGGTAGCTCAGTGGTAGAGCGCTGGTACGTTCAACCAGAGGTCCCGGGATCGATATCCGGCCCCGGAACAATTTTTCCCTTGAAATTATTCAAATCTGCTTTAGAGGGAGCTTCACCTGAAAGATTAGATTTGCATAATATATACGTTACTGTGTACGTTAACAGAAACCACAATTCCAAGTCACACAGAGATTGTGTGCACTCGTTGTGGGTCTCTGGCGTTTCGTCAGCCCACGCGATTTGTGTGGATATAAAGGGAAAAGTTGAGACGGTGTCGGGTGGAGTTCCCGGGTAGCTCAGTGGTAGAGCGCTGGTACGTTCAACCAGAGGTCCCGGAATCGATACCCGGCCCCGGAACAATTTTTCCCTTGAAATTATTCAAATCTGCTTTACAGGGAGCTTCACCTGAAAGACTAGATTTGCATAATATAGACGTTACTGTGTACGTTAACAGAAAACCACAATTCCAAGTCACACAGAGATTGTGTGCACTCGTTGTGGGTCTCTGGCGTTTCGTCAGCCCACGCGATTTGTGTGGATATAAAGGGAAAAGTTGAGACGGTGTCGGGTGGAGTTCCCGGGTAGCTCAGTGGTACAGTGCTGGTACGTTCAACCAGAGGTCCCGGGATCGATACCCGGCCCCGGAACAATTTTTCCCTTGAAATTATTCAAATCTGCTTTACAGGGAGCTTCGCCTGAAAGACTATATTTGCATATTATTATTATTATTATTATTATTATTATTATTATTATTATTTTATCAATATTGAATAATTTCGAGGAAAAAATTGTTCTGGGGCCGGGCATCGAACCCGGGACCTTTGGTTTAACGTACAACGCTCTACCAACTGAGCTACCCGGGAACTCTACCCGACACCGATCCAATTTTTCCCTCTATATCCAGAGACCTCGAAGTGGGCTGACAACCGTCAAGCAACCAACTTCGAGTGCACACTAACTCCAAGTGACTTAAATTGTGGTTTTCTGTTAACGAACAGTGACGTGTATTATGCAAATCAAGCTTTCAGGTATAGGCTAACTCCCTGTACAGTTGATTTGAATAATTTCGAGGAAAAAATTGTTCCGGGGCCGGGCATCGAACCCGGAACCTTCGGTTCAACGTACCAACGCTCTACCAACTGAGCTACCCGGGAACTCTACCCGACACCGATCCAATATTGTTCCTGTATTGCTATTATTATATTGTTATTGTTCTTACACTGGTGGAGTGGAAGAGAAGGTCTTATGGTTTTAACTCTGCCAGTATAAATAAATAAATTATGGAATAAATAAAAAATAAATGACTGACTAAATAAATAAATACATAAATATCAGCATCGGAAATCTCTACTATCCTCAATATTTCACCCCGGTCTATTTTTATTATTGAACTGGAGTGTGTTGGTGGAATGACAAAGGACAAAACCCCGAGAAAAAAAAAACTTCCGCAACATGTATTTTCTCCATCACAAATTCCATGACGACATGGCGGGGGGAACAAATTCGGGCCACCTGCATGGAAGACCGTCCGCTAGCACCTGAGGCTGACCTTTATCTTTTCTGGCAATACAGCCAAGGCATGAACGAGTGAGGAATGTAGATTACTAATGACCAATGTACACAATCACGATTATGAATAGACTTTTAAAAGTGATGGAAAAAATGGCGTCCGATTCCTCATCGTACGACTACTCATCGTTGCTTTCACGAGCATTCAGCAGACGACTGATCATCGATTAGTCATCGATGTGTTCTTCTGAATGCAGGATCTATCAAATGTACCAGTGCCGATCGTAGCAACCAACCATCTTGTTTGACGTGAGGTTGAGAACACCTGGCACGTGCTGCACTGAAGTGGATGAAGACAGCGCAAAGTGAAGGCGCCACCAACTTTGGGCACATAAAAGTTGAGTAAGACTTGTAGAGGTGACAGAGTCGTCACGCGACGTCAGACGGCTCAAAAAGCCGCTTCGACTATTCACTCCAGAGTTGAGAGCAGACCTGAGAGCGAACTATAAGACTATAAAGAGTGATCCATTCCCTGCGAACCCACTTTTACTTTTATACGACTCACATAGAAAGGAAACGAAATATATATACAGTCGAAACCGGTTGTAACGACTGCGAAGGAACCGCCAGTTTACGGTCGTTATAGCGGATAGTCGCACAAACCGGTTTTTATTTATTTTTTGCTAAAAATTTCATATCTGTAAATTTTAGGCTGCACACTTACATGGTTAATGAAAAGTCATAATATGGCGATTAGAAACGTCAGCATCGGGAAGGAATTGGGTGTATCACACTCAACGATTCCTACAATAATTTGGAAGGACAGAGAGAAAATACTGTCTCTTTTGATATATTCAGCGCAGATGAAACTGACATATTTTACAACATGACCCCACATAAGACACTGAAATTTCAAAGTGAACATACGAGTGGCTATCTAAGAAGTGGCCTGCTTTGTGTGAATGTTACAGGCCGCGAGTTTTCTTAAGGTTTAGGATCAGTGACAGGTTAGGTTTGGTTCGTTCAGCTTTTGGTATGCCTTATACAGGGACATCATTTCATTTTTACTTCTATTATTGGACGGATTTTGTTCTGATCTAGTATCTATTACTACACAACTTACCCCATACATACATTCTTTCATAGTTTTCTGTCCAAGGGAAGTGACTATTTTGCAGTGTGGTTAATATGTTTGTAAATTATATTGATTTGTTTACTATGTGTTGTATATGTTTGTATAGTTTGGCTGATGAATTGTATATGCTTTTAAAATGCATAGTAGTCTGTATAGCTCTACTGATGAATTGCATATGCTGTAAATGGTATAGTAGCCTGTGTAGCTCTACTGATGAATTGTATATGCTGTAAATGGTATAGTAGTCTGTATAGCTCTACTGATGAATTGTATATGCTGTAAATGGTATAGTAGTCTGTATAGCTCTACTGATGAATTGCATATGCTGTAAATGGTATAGTAGTCTGTATAGCTCTACTGATGAATTGCATATGCTGTAAATGGTATAGTAGCCTGTGTAGCTCTACTGATGAATTGCATATGCTTTTAAAATGAATAGTAGTCTGTATAGCTCTACTGATGAATTGCATATGCTGTAAATGGTATAGTAGTCTGTATAGCTCTACTGATGAATTGCATATGCTGTAAATGGTATAGTAGTCTGTATAGCTCAACTGATGAATTGTTTATGATTATGTACAAATTTGTATAGCTTAATGAAAGTATGCTTGTAAACTGAATTAATCTGTTTACTTTGTATTGTATATGTTACTGTAGTTTTGGTTGATGAATTTTATATGCTTTAAATTGAATATAATCTGTATAGCTCTATTGATGAATTTTGTGTTTGTAATTTGAAGTAATTTGCAGATATGCATTATAAATTTCTGTATATTACAACTGATTGAATTGTTTATGCCTTAAATTGAATTAACTTACTTGTTTTGTATTATATGTTATAGATGAACTGATGAAGAATCGTTTGGGTGTGTAAATTTAATTAATCTGACTGGCTATGTCTATATTTTTAGTAGAGCCATCGATGTAGCTCATCGGCAGACTCGCTGTTCTGCTGATCCGGAGCTGCGCTCGGGCTTGGGTTGGATCCCCCATTTGGTCTCATTGAATAGTTTCTTCCGAGGTTTTCCCCAGCCGTGGGACTGAAGCCGGATGGTCTATGGCGAGTCCTCGGCATCACTTCATTTCATCCCCTTTGGTCTGATTACCTGGTTGGAGTTTTACCGAGGTTTTCCCCAACCTTAAGGCAAACGCCGGGTAATCTTTTGGCGAATCCTCGGGCATCACATCATCTCACTATAGCTCCCCAAAATATTGTTAAAAAATTGTAGAAAATTACAAAATTGTAAAACTATAAAAATTGTAAAAATTGTAATTGTAATATTGTAAAATTTTTGACTTGTTCCACATCTTAAAGCTTCATTGCTCATGTACGATCTATGGAATATAATAAATGAAATGAAAAACACCCTTATTGAAGGATATGCCTATTGTACAGCGTGCTTGACAATCTCATGTATGTGTATTCTATTGCACAATGCATTTAATTTCCTTATTTATAAATTTAAGTTCTAGCTTATTTCCTAACTATCTTACTGGTATTTTAAAGAAAATGTTACAAGTAGATCTGTACCTATTCACAACAGCGGTTTTATGTTCCAAAAATGTTTCTTCTCGGACAGTAGGTCCACAGCTATGCACTGTCCTGGCCACTCTGATGGAATTTTCATCAGCGCTTACGAGTGTAGCTTCCAGATGCAATATGCTAAATTGTTCTGAGGCCTCTTCGCCTTGCATAGAAGAGTCATTAGGGAAGTTGCTATCATCCATTATAAACTTGACGTGCTTTGTGTGTATTGCCACTCTGAATTCCAAGTCTGGGTAACATTATATCTGCTTGCGAGAGCGATTTGTTGGATACTGGTGTATCGGCATTTCGTTCATTCACAACGTGCGAATGGTGCCTGTAGAGTGCTTTCCTTGAAACCATTATTCTTTATATCGACAGTGAGTATCAGTTTCTTTTCCTAATGCAGAGTAACTTCAAGCATGCATAACAGTAGTTCCCAATTGTATACCATTATTATTATTATTATTATTATTATTATTATTATTATTGTTTACTCAACTGTCCGAAGACAGGTTTGAACCTCATAAGTAACACCAATAAGGCATCACTCATGAGACAACTAGGCCTGGAGATAATGGGGTACGGTGCCCAGTTATTGTTATTGTTATTATTATTATCATTCTTAGTTACAATTATTGTCAATATTATTATTAATGTTATTGCTATTGTTGTTAATATTATTTGTTTGTTATCGCTATTATTATTATCATTATTATTACTGTTATTTTATTATTGCAATTATTATTGTTGCTATTATTATTATTATTATTATTATTATTATTACTATTATTATTATTGTTTACTCAACTGTCCAAAGACAGGTTTGAACTTCATAAGTAACACCAATAAGGCATCACTCATGAGACAACTAGGCTGGAGATAATGGGGTACGGTGCCCAGTTATTGTTGTTATTATTATTATTATTATTATTATTATCATCATTCTTAGTATGCAATTATTGTCAATATTATTATTAATGTTATTCCTATTGTTGTTAATATTATTTTTTTGTTATCGCTATTATTATTATCATTATTTTTATTACTGTTATTTTATTATTGCAATTATTATTATTAATGCTATTATTATTACTATTATTATTATTTATTATTATTCCTATTGTTATGGCTATTATTGTTATTTTTATTCTCCTTAATGTTGTTTCTGTTATTGTTATTTTTATTATTCTTATTTGTTATTGCTATTATTATTGTTATAATTGTTAGTTATTGCTATTATAATTATCTTTATTGCTATTATTATTATTGTTGTTATAGCTATTATTATTGTTATAATTGTTATTGTACTTATTATCATTGTTATTATTATTAATGTTATTCTTACTATTGTTATTGTTACTGTTATTATTATTATTGTTATTATTGTTGTTATTGCAACTATTTCTATAATTGCTATTCTTGTTATTATCATTATTGTTATTGCTATCATTACTGCTATTATTATTATTATTATTATTATTATTATTATTATTATTATTTTTGTTATTGCTATTATTATTGTTGTTGTTACTCCTGATATTATCATTATTGTTACTCTTATTATTGTTACTGCTATTATTATTATTGCTATTATTATTGTTGTTGTTATTGCTATTATTATTGTTATTGTTATCATTATTGTTATTGTTATTATTACTGTTATTCTTATTATTGTTATTATTATTATTATTATTATTGTTATTGCTATTATTATTGTTGTTATTGCTATTATTATTATAATTGCTATTCTTGTTATTATCGTTATTGTTATTGTTATTATTACTGTTATTCTTATTATTGTTATTATTATTATTATTATTATTATTATTATTATTATTACTTCCACTGACTCGGCTAAATTGGAGAATATTCAAAGAAAATTTATTTCCTTGTGTTCTTATAGATTTTTACCAAATTCCGATTACAACTATGAGATTAAATGCAATTATTTCAATTGCGGTTGTTTGTTCACCAGACGTCAGGATCTTGATTATTTATTTTTTTGCAAAGTCATTAAGGGTGATATTGATTGTGAATCTTTCATAAGCAATATCAGTCTTCGTATTCCTGCTAATGGTTTAAGATTTCATAAATTGTTTTATAATAAGAATCCTAAATCTCTCTCTCCGGTCTGCAGATGCATTAAATATGCTAATTTGCATGGATACAACTTGGATCCATTTAATGTGTTGTATATCTTTAAGTTTTTAACTCACTGATCTTATTTAATAATTATTTGTCCATTTCATTTCTTGCATTTGGTCAATTGATTAATGTAGACTATTCCATTATTTCAATTATCTCATTGTACTAATTTTATAATTATTATTTGATCATTGATTATGTAGACCATTATATTGTTTGTATTTCATCTCATTGCCATTTTCTATCATTCATTCTCATCATCATTTGTTGTTTTGTTCTGTTTTGTATCGTGCAAAACTGTAATTGGCCTTGTGCTGTTGTTTTTGCACGTTAATATTCTAAATAAATAATAAATTAATAAATAAATTATTATTATTATTATTATTATTATTATTATTAGACCTGCTGTTATTGTTATTCTTCTTCTTATTGTTGTTTTTGTTATTATTATGAATATTATTATTATTATTATTATTATTATTATTATTATTATTATTATTATTATTATACGTTTAGTATAATCGTCTTGATAGTTTCGGTTACGAGGGACACTTCTCACATTTCTATGAGGACATCCATGGCCTATTGGTTTCAACCTACACACCTCTGCTGTGAAGCGGAAACATTTTCCCTCTGACGCACAGAGCCCTTTCAAAGCTCTCTCTCAGGTCAGTCCGCCTGCAAGATCAGCACGTACTCATAGTAATGTATGACCAATCGTTTTTAACGATGACGTCACTGCGACGTATTACGCTAAGCACTGTATCGGAGCTGTGGGAAAGTCAATGATTTTCTAGTACGCTGTACCGACCGGACGCAGTATGACGTCACCGCGTCGCTTGCACTCCGATATCATCTTTCCATTCTAATTATTTCTTCAATTCCATTTCTGGGCGGCACCTCTATTTTATCTTTGACGCAAACATATTGTACGTATCTTCAAGAAGTCAACTAATGTACTGATATGTGAATTCTATGAATAAAGACATTCTAAATAATTTCATAGCAGTTATACGAAGATTATACGTCATCATTAGAATCAAATGGAAAGAAGGATTAAGTAAGTAAACGGCGTGCAAACCATAATCTATAGGTACAATTCGATAGTAAAATGAAAGTGAAAACATGAAGTTTGGATTACCCAACAAATTTAATTTATACAGATTTTAATGTATTGCCTATTGAAGAAATTTATAAATGTAGTTTACTAACTTACTACCACAGAAATCAAATAAAACATAAATATAATCGACATGAATATCGTACTCGAAGACAAAAGTCTACTTTCCCATTAATTGAGCCTAAATGTCATACAAGTGCAGCTCTGAAACATGGTGCTAGTTTCGGCCCAAGGCTTTATAATAAAATTACAAACCATTTTCCAAATTTGAAATATTTTAAAATTGAAGCTTTTAAAATAGTACATTATGCAACGAGCCTATAATGATAGTAATTAAGAATTGAGTATGGATATTTATGAAACGAGCGCAAGCGAGTTTCATAATTTTCATACGAGCTTCTTAATTACCATTATAGACGAGTTTCATACGACTTTTTATGCTCGACCATATTTCTAACTTGAAATTACCGGTATTCCGATGTATACATTTTATTTGTAACTGACAAGATCGGAAGTGACCTTGTTCTAGGTCGTAAATTGTGAGATGTGCGCAGACGCGAAAGTATTGATTTTTTCCGAGGAACAATAATGTCATTGACCTTGACGTAGTCCCATTAAACTTGATAATATTATAATATTATAACCTTGATTATTGAATTCGACATTGAAAAACGAGATGACAAATTGAATTTATTTGAATATTATTTACAATTAACGCTAATTATTATAGTAACAGAACATAACCTTCTGCGACAGTATTGGATTTCCAGCCTCCGTGACTTTTCGCTAATTCTCTTTCGATTGCATATCCGAGAATAATCGATACTTGCGGTTTTATAACGGTACAAAGCTGACTTGTCATTGGCTGAGCACATGTAAGTTGAGTTATCTTTGGCTGAAGACCTGTACTTTAATGACATGCATTAAAGGACTGCTACCAGATGTATAATTAGAACATTTCGGCATGGTCGAGCATAAAAGAAATTTATAAAATTATCCATGATGTATAATATTAACAAATGTATTTTTTTTACCTTTTATTTCTGTCGACTATATTCATGTTTTTATTGAATATCACTGGCTTCTGTCGGATTGTCAATTTATATTGAATTTGTATATTTCTCTTTTTCTCTCTCTTCTTTATTCTTGCTTTTGTGTTGTATTTATTGGTTTGAATTAAGTTACTTACTGTATTTAGTAAACAGTCCTTGTAAATGTTATGTTATATTATTGACTAAGACCACACCGTACACGAGCCTGGCTCTTACGGTAGTGGCTAGAAATATTTTTGTTTTATAAATGTAATTTGTACTCACCAGCTAGCTAGTTAAAATAAACTGCTGAAATACGTACTAAAATCAAAACGAAGACAGGATAAAGTCAGCAAACAACGTAGGTGTCCCAGATTTATCGCATTCTCCAAAAGTATGCAATGAAAGTGTGAGAAATACTTTTGGTTTGAGAACCTGTCACAGGTGAGGAACATTACATTCCGGATTTTCGTACCAACTCCATCAACGCAGAACGCAAGACGAAGCCAGTGTCGTCATCCCCTCACAGTCGAGTGGTATTGAATTATGAGTTTAATTAACGTCGCAAACAATTTTCTGTTACTTTCAGAGGGATTGACTCAATGATATTTAAAAAAATTATTATTTTATTTATTTTTTTTTTTAAGTTTCTGTAGGGTGCGAAATATGCACGGAATTGCTTGTTTTTTTTTTTACGAAATATTCACCGAAATCAAACCATTCTAATCAGCTAAATCACAGTAAACTAATCTATAGTAATGTCATAAAAGGTCACGAAGCCAGGGGATTTATCAACAGTAATCTCAACTAGAAGCTTTGATTTATCTAGAGAAAATCAAAACTCGAGTGGGATTTAATTGACTATTACACGATTAGATGAAAGTATATAAAGATTAGAAGTAACAAAGTACTCCAATACAATAAAATATTAATTGACTTACGAAAATACAACTGTCTTCAAATGTATTACTGCACCATCTCAACATTACGCTAGATGGCAGTAGTGTGTTATGATTAGCTGTTTTCTTGTTATCAGTTGTGCCAACTATGGAATCTTCATTGAACTCTGTGGACGGTTACTAGTCAAGAAGGCTTTGTTGATTCAGTTTCATTTTTATTAAAACATTTGCATTCCATTTCAATCATCCGGATCCCAGTAAACAACGTCACTTGACAGATAATTTTCAATAAATCTTAGTATTAAACAATCTCTGATACGTGACTATCCATAATATCATATAGCAGAAGCTATAACAAACATAACCTAAATAATATAAACAAGTGTTAGAAAAGTTTTAATTAGGGATGATGAAATAAACAAGAAACGTTTTAATTAACGATGATGAAATAAAAAATAAACATGAATAATTTTAAAAGAAACAATTATTGAAAGTACAATTTTCAAATTTGAATGTTTTAGTGGATGGTGGTTTAGTTGATGTTATATTGAACGTGTGCGTAAAAGAAGTGAACTCGTTGATGTACATGGTGTATCCCGAAACTTATTCAGGATTTCCGAATGGTGCTCTTCATTTATTTGTAAATAGGGTTTCAGGGAAGATGCATAGCTATGACCAGTGATCTTTATTAATTCTTGTTCTTGAATGCCAATGCGAGTCATATTTGAAAGTGCTGTGCATCGACTGGAGTGGTTTGTAATTTTCTGTTGCCTGATGTCGAGATCAGTGCAGTTTGAAATGTTGGCAAACAAAGAAACAAATGCTAGGGTAGTGATAAAAATAAACAAATGCTAGGGACGCGATAAAATTAAACAAATGCTAGGGACGCGATAAAATTGTGCGATAAGCAGCCATGATTGGTTGAAAGACGTCCTTTCGTACCGTTTTATTGGTCAAAAGTAGTGTGACGTAGTAAAGTGTAATAGTCAACAATAATTTCACTAGAGGTTTTGATTTATCTAGAGAAAATCAAAACTCGAGTGGCTTTTAATTGATTATTACACGATTAGAAGAAATTATATAAAGATTAGAAGAAATAAAGTAGGCCTACTCTAATACAATAAAACATTAGTTGACTTACTGAAGTTCTATTTCACTAATGTTAGCTTCACCAAAACGTTTCAACGGAGCCGCCATTTTCAGTTGACTGTCTATGCTGAAAAGATATGACGATCGCAAAGCATGTTTTATAGTACCGTAAAGAATTTGCAGTTTGAAATGTTGGCAAACAAAGAAACAAATGCTAGGATAGTGATAAAAACAAATGCTAGGAAAGAAATAAAATTAAACAAATGCAAGGGAAACGATAAAATTGTGCGATAAGCATCCATGATTGGTTGAAAGACGTCCTTTCGAACCATTTTATTGGTCAAAAGTAGTATGACGTAGTAAAAGTGTAATAGCCTGTGAAATTTCAGATCTCGAGTGACATTTATTATGACAATTTCGTGAATAAAATAAAAATTTAAATAATATATCCCTAAAATCCGCTCACAAAATGTTAATAATTGTATATTTATGAATACTTGGTTTATTCCGACATTGTGAAGTTGAAATATATGAATATCGATTACTGCAATAAAGAAATTGGATATTATTCAGTAATGCCAATTGAGAAAACCAAAATAGAGATTTAACAATGTTAATTACATATAATACGCTCTTCTCCTCTTATTATAACAAATATATTTTCATTATCTGCTGAAAACATAATTTAATTTAAACATTTTATAATATAATTACAAATAACTTGATCAATACATTAATTAAATGAATAATTGTTGTAAAGAAGTGTCATTTTCATTAAATACAGTAGACATGGAATTAGGAGCTAAAAATGTATATGTATAGTCCCGTCGCTCTAATTTCCGGCAGCCAATCGCGTTGCAGGTCGGCTACATTTAAACGTGTGCGTCTTGTGATTCGCTGATGAGGACGTTATTCATTTCTTAAGGCTCGATAAATACTTAATATAATCGCCCGCCATTTTGGCTCTTTCGTTGGCGTTCGCAGAAGACATTATTTGCAGCTCAATTATTTGCTGAATTACAGTGCGTTTGATTTATTATCATAGGAGCTACGACATGATAATGTTTAACGGTGTGGCAAATACAGTAGATTCCTCGTATGGTAGCTCGGCAACGAAAGAACAAAAATGGCGAACGATACTACCTACCTAAACTTTATAAAGCCTTCACTTCCTAAGACGTAAGCAAAGAGGAGGAGTCACGCCGGGAATAACAGCGTCGCGACTATAGAATTAGGATTTCGCATTTTATTTAGTACAATGGATTCACGCTCATCGATTTACGGGGAAACAGTTGGCGACACTGACTTAAACAATAGAACGACCATGCGATAAAATGTTAGTGATAAATCGAGCTGCAAAAATTATTGCGATGTATGATTGTGATTGGTTGGAATTCAAAATTTTATTACACTTCATTGGTTGAAAATGGAATGACGTCATATAAACGAAATAGTTAAATTTATTTAACAGATTTACTTTAGAGTTGAAGGACTTCAGACCATTAGAAAGTCAGGAACTGGTTAGTATGTTATCCGTTTTGTACTATGCAAGAATATTTTACCTTAAATTTAACTAAGGGTTTTATTATTCTGTTTATTTGATACTAGCTAAAAGCACCCGGCGTTGCCCGGGTTTTCCTTTCTGCTTCTGTTTTTAATTAAACTGCTTATTACATTTTCGGAAATCTCGGAAACCTAACTATAGACAACCAAAACGAATTGCCTTTACTAAGCTAAGATTTATTCTTTACTTAACGTCACTTATATGAATTGATGAACTCCTTAGCGAAATGCCTGCCAGCGTTAACTTAATTTAAAAGAGTTGTAAATCAGGCACCGAAAAGAAAACATGTCATCATATGCCTGACGTTCAAATTTTTTAATTATTTATTTATTTGTTTTTATTTATTTATTCTGGTGTAGTTAAGGCCATTAGGCCTTCTCTTCCACGCCGCCAGAAATACAAATAAAATAATAGAAAAATCAAACTATAAACAAAGTAAAACCCAACGATAATATGATTCCTTTTCCTCTTTCTGATCAGTTTCAGCATCGAATCAATATGTACATATATAAGGCAAATGACCAAAATTGAAGATCAATTTAGTGAATACAAATATATTGATATAGGTGTACCGCAAGGAACAATTTTGGGACCTATTTTATTTCTAATATATGTTAATGATCTGCTAAATATAAATTTAGAAAAAATTAATGGATCCATATATTCATATGCGGATGATACAGTAGTTATTTTCAGTGGTTTTTCTTGGCAGGAAGCATATATAAATGCTAATATAGGTGCTAACATTGTTAAAAAATGGCTTAATTCCAACTTCCTTTCTTTAAATATATCTAAATCAACTTTAGTTCCTTTTTCGTTAACAGCTGCCAGTGTTCAAAATTTAAAATTTAGCGATAAATATAGACTAATAATACACAGTGAAAATTGTTTAGATCCCAAAAGTTGTAAATGTCCACCTTTGAAAGAAGCCACGTATGTCAAATATCTGGGTATCATTATTGATCAGAATTTAAAATGGCCTCATCACATTACTTATCTTTGTAAGAGGCTTCGTAAAACAATTTATAAATTCGTTAATCTTCGATGCTACTTACGTATTAGAGTTCTACGAAATGTTTATTTGGCCATTATTCAGTCTATCATTCAATATGGTATAATTGTTTGGGGTGGAAGTACAAAAATTAATCTTAGTCCGTTAAATTTACTACAAAAACGAATAATTAAAATTTGTTTGAAGAAACGTTTCGATTATCCAACTAAATTAATTTATTCTGAATTTAATGTATTTAATATTGAACAAATTTATAAGTATACGCTGTTAAAATTTTATCATAAAAATCGTAATAAGTTTGTATTACAGACACACAATTATGACACAAGACGAAATATTAATTCAACATTAGTAGAACCTAAATGTCTCACATCTGCTGGTCTAAAGCATAGCATAAATTTGGGCCCTCGGTTGTACAATGCTTTAACTAAATTACACCCAGAACTTCTAACATGTAACCCACTAACATATAACAAGAAAATTAGAAACGTGTTAATATCTTCAATTTGATTAAATAAATTTGTAGCCTATGTGTATGAATTAATCAACCTATATTATATTTGTATTCTATAATTTTGAAATATATATTAGTCCTACTTTTCACGTGCGATATTATTCTTCTCTAGTGTTAATATTATATTATATAATTCCATTGCCGCTGTATTTATATTTTAGTTCCTATTTTATTTTACTTATTTTTATTATTATTATTATTATTATTATTTTTTATTTAATATTATATCTGAACTGCGACCGAGCACGAGCGCTGCTCATTCCGTCTCAAATTTTGTTAATACTACTGTATCTTCTTTTTATATTGCTTGTATTATTTTATTTGTATTTCTCTTTGTTTGTTTTGTAATTATATTTCTTTATTCTGTATATTTGAATTTAAATAAAAAATATATATATAAACTTGCAATAAGTCATTTTTTTTACGTAAAGACTAATATTCTGAGAGACTTATAGGCTTGACGGTATTTTAGATTTGTTTACTTTAAGGTTGCTAAAGGGATTTTGAAAAACTACAGCATATACGAGAAAGGAATCAATGAACATGGTTCACCGTAAGCAATTTGAACAATAAAAAGAGGATAACAAAGGACTAGGAAGATCTCGGAAACATTTGACGCCTCGCGGTGTAACACTCGTGAAGGATGAAGATAGTGAAGTAGTTTCTAGCCACAATGGGGACTGTAACGAGAAGTAGAGCACAATAGTAGCATAAAAGCTTTTTGTTCTTGTCTGAGAATCCAGCGCGATGCTAAATAAATGCGAAGAAAGGGAAAACAACAGAAAGGTCAAAGGTGTTCTTGAACGCGGGAGTTTTAATTTCTCCGTTAATTAAGATACATATTTGACAGTGGAAAGTTAACAGACGGCTTCATTTCCTAATACAGTACAAACTGTAAGAGCATCTGCGAACAGAACCAGGGCTGAGCAAAGTGCTCAGAATCAGGGGTGCACAAGGCAATACATGAAATTAATACTAGCAAGTAAAGTTTTATTCAAACTTCTGATGACAGAATACTAATTCGGGACAAGTGTGAACTTAAGGGGGACAAGCTTATCGCTACCAATCATATCCATCTGTTATCCTACTGTAAAAAACCTCGGCATCTATTTCGACTCTAATATGAACTGGGATACGCAAATCAGATATATCTATAGAAAAGTTTTCTCTATCATGCATTCTTTGAAACGCCTGAAAAATTTCCTCCCTACTAAACTAAAACAAATTCTAGTACAGACCCTTGTAATGCCTCACTTTGACTATTGTGATGTTTTATAGAGTGACCTAAGTGCTGAACTTTCTCAAAAACTTCAACGTGTACATAATGTCTGCGTCCGATTTATTTTCAATATCCGCCGACATGATCATATATCGGAATATTTTCTACGACTCTCCTGGCTCCGCTTGCAAGATCGACGATTAGTACATTCTCTTTGTCTGCTATATCGAATTATACACGATTCCACACCCAACTACCTTGCCTCTCCTAGCTTCACATCATAATCGAAATACACGTTCAGAGCACAATCTGTTGCTATCAATACCACGTCATCAGACATCTCTGTACTCAAGTTCTTTCTCAATAGCCATGGCCCGCTCATGGAATTCGCTGCCGCTGGAAATCAAGGGTAGTCTTAGTCCTCAGTTTTTTAAAATTAGGTTGTTTAGAAATATTTTAAATGCACAGAATTAGTTTTTTTAGGTTTAATTTTTATTTATTATTATTATTATTATTATTATTATAACTATTATTTTACACAGTCATTACTTTATATTTTCCATTCACACTAATATCTAGGTAATTGTCATTGTCTCAATGTAACACGTGCTGTGCTGATCATACTAATTGTATTATTCCTTTAGTTGTGAGATTATATTCATACTAGTGGCTTGTGCAGCAAATGCTGCAAACTAAGTTCATTAGAAGTTCAAATAAACAATTTTCAGATTTATTTTCAATGAAGAATACCAGACATTCTGAAAGTTATTTGTTTCCATAATAATGAAAGATACTCTCTCTCGAGCCAATACTGAAGAGAATCACAGAACCACGCATATAAATATCTACACCACACCGCCATTAAATATATGAAAAAGACCCAACCCCACTTGATTAATAACTATAAAAATATTTTATTTATAATAATATTATTATCTTACGTAAGTTTTATAGCTTTCAGTAACGTATGCTATATATACTATATATCCGCCACTCAGTAAAATATAGAAATCAAAATCTAATTTAAGTTATTCTCTGCATCTACTTATATAACCCCAAAACGTTTCACTTTCATATCATCAATATAGCATTAATATGTATAATTTATGAAAAATAGTCACATCACGGCATTAACTACAATAATATTTCATTTCTAATAGTAATAATGTCATCAAACCACCTCAAGTTTTGTAGTTTCTAATATCCAATACACAGCTGTACCCAGAAAATTACACATCACAGAATCGAACCTGTAAATTATTTTTAGTAAGTTCAGTTTTTAATAACAAATTTAATTTGAGCTCTAAATATGTCAGCATTCTTGCAGATCCCGGCCTTCGTGTAATATTGTTTACTGTAGTGTGTGTTTTGTTTTATTCTGAAATGCAACACAGCCGACTTGATGCTCGCTTTACTTCTCCTGAATGCAATTAGCTAGTTCTCAAAACTAACGACAGATGGATTTTGGAAAATAGGAAAATTATTTAAAGAAAATTGACATTTCACTGAAAACTACTATTTTTCCGAAAAACTTTGGGTTCCAAGCTTCAAAATGAGGAGCCATTTATTAAAATCCGTAAAGACGTTTTCCCGTAATTTCCATTACCAGTTCAAATTATATATATATATATATATATATGTGTGTGTGTGTGTGTGTGTGTGTGTGTGTGTGTGTGTATTAATTCTTTTTTTTTTTAAGTTAATACTTGTATACTAGAATGTATTTTCCTGTTTGTGATTATGTATTCAGTCTGTTTTTAATTATATATATATATATTTATTATTATTATTATTATTATTATTATTATTATTATTATTTTAAAGTTAATATTGATTGTGTATATGTATTCAATCTCTCTTTTTTACTTAATTATGTTTTTTATTATTATTTTTAAATTAATATTTGCATACCGGTATGTATTTTTTTGTATGTGATTTGATCCAGGTTGTGTGGAAGAGAAGGCCTGATGGCCTTAACTCTGCCAGGAAAATACATAAAACCATTATTATTATTATTATTATTATTATTATTATTATTATTATTATTATTATTATTAGCTCTGTGTGCGGAAAGTGTATCTGATTGAGTTTAAACGATGCCCTCGCGACACACATCCCTTCTCCGTAAATCATAGGAACAGCACAACACCAAACAGTCCATGTCCGTTATCTAAATGTAAATGACATCCTCAGTCAACTGACTATTGGTTCAAGCACAATGATCTTCCTGAGATGAGCTTCTCAAAACAACATTGTTATTTATTAAAAAAAAATAAAAGAATAATTTCTTCGTCTGATAAACCAATACAAGCAGAAGAAAATTTCATTAAAAATCTTTGCTCAGTCTCCTGTTCTATTTGTATAAAGTTGATAATTTATGTAGTTTACATCCTGTATTATTTTTATTTTTACCGCCGCCGCCACCGCCACCGCCACCACGATTTATTCTTGTTATTGTTGTTGTTTAGTCAACTGTACGAAGGCAGGTTTGAACCTCATAAATTACATAAATAAGGCATCACTCATGAGGCAACTAAGTCAGGAGATAATCACTTTCCTCATATTTAGAGATGCCTAATGAACAAAACATTAAATTTATATACGTTTTAAAAAGTGTCTAAAATAAAAATAAATTCATCATCGTTACTGTCTTCTTTGCTAAGTTACTTGCATATGTCATATGCCTGTTCAGAGGCTGAAAGTAGCAGAGTCATTATCACACTACCTGGTGATAATACCAGTAACCTATACTACGGAAATATTATTACTTTCAAGTACAGGTGCCGGAAAACATATTAAGACCATCTCTGTAAGTCGTTTTATGTCTCTATTGGTGTTATATTTTTTTTCTATATTTGCTTTCTGATAATTTAACGTAAATTACGTTAAAAATGAAGATTTTGATGGTAGGAACAGTCCTATAGCTGGATTGGCTCAAGAACTATGAAGTTTTAAAACTATTTTTGCACAATCGTAGTTTTTGTTGTATTTACAGCTATTATTGTCAGGCCTTGAAAGTTAGAATTTCCACACAGAAACTTGTTGCTAGGGAAACAATGCTTCATAACATAAAACTATACTGAAACAGACTCATTACTGTGGCATTTATTGTTACTAGTTACTATTACAGTGCAATTTTGAGAAGGCTTTGGAATAATATTGCTCTAAATTTTGAAGAAGAAATAGACTGTATTTTCAATATTAAAAATATGATCGTGCAAAAATCGTTGTACAATACACGTTTGTGAAGAACATTACAAAATCTCGGAAACTGAAAAACTCGCTTTGCTCGTATTTCAAACTTTTCCTCCCTTTTGCAAAAAAAAAAAAAAAAAAAAAAAAAAAAAAAAAAAAAAAAAAAAAAAAAAAAAAAAAACTAATGAAATAAAAATAAATAAATGAAGCTCATCGTAACCTTGTATCGTAACATATTATTTAGTATGCCACAAAGAACTGCGCCGTTTTATTTATGAAAGCAAATATTGTACTTCAAAAATGGGGTTTGGTCTCCAGCACGAAGAGAATTTAAATATTACAACTTACAAATGGCTTTTGAGGAACTCGCAGGTTCATTGGTGCCCGCACATAAGCCCGCCATCGGTGCCTATCCTGTGAAAGATTAATCCAGTCTCTATCATATCCCATCTCCCTCAAATCCATTTTAATATTATCCTCTCGTCTACGTCTCGGCCTCCCCAAAGGTATTTTTCCCTCCAGCCTCCCAACTAACACTCTATATGCATTTCTGGATTCGCCCATACGTGCTACATGTCCTGCCCATCTCAAACGTCTGGATTTTATGTTCCTAATAATTATGTCGGGTGAAGAATACAATGCGTGCAGTTCTGCGTTGTGTAACTTTCTCCATTCTCCTGCAACTTCATCCCTTTTAGCCCCAAATATTATCCTAAGAACCTTATTCGCAAACACCCTTAATCTCTGTTCCTCTCTCAAAGTGAGAGTCCAAGTTTCACAACCATAAAGAACAACCGGTAATATAACTGTTTTATAAATTCTAACTTTCAGATTTTTTGACAGCAGACTGGATGATAAAAGCTTCTGAACCAAATAATAACAGGCATGTCCATATTTATTGTGTGTTTAATTTCCACCTCTTCGAAGGATAAATCTCCCACTTTTATATTTCCATTTCGTAGAATTTTCTGGTCATGAGACATAATCATATAAAGTGCGTAAGATTTGCGGGTGGTATGGCGTTGTTAGCAGAAGAGGAGATGATACTAAAGGATATGTTACTGGAGCTAAATGACAGCTGTGAGCAGTATGGGATGAAGATAAATGTAAATAAGATGAAGACCATGGTCATAGGAAGAAAAATAAAGAAGGTAAACTTACGAATTGTAAATGAGGTAGCAGAGCAAGTGGACAGCTTCAAATACTTGAGGTGTACTATAAGCAGTAACATGAGCTGCTGCCAGGAAGTCAAAAGGAGAATAGCAATGGCCAAGGAAGCTCTTAATAGAAAAAGGAGCATGCTCTGCCGACCTCTGGAAAAAGAATTAAGGAAGAGACTAGTGAAGTGCTTTGTATGAAGTGTGGCATTCTATAGAACAGAAACGTGCGCATTACGACGAAGTGAAGAGAAGCGAATAGAAGCATTTGAAATGTGGATATGGAGAAGAATGGAACGTGTGAAATGGACAGACAGAATAAGAAATTAAGTTGTGTTGAAAATAGTGGGTGAAGAAAGAATGTTGCTGAAACTGATCAGGAAGAGAAAAGGGAATTGCTTGGGTCACTGGCTGAAGAGAAACTGCCTACTGAAGGCTGCACTGGAAGGAATGGTGAACGAGAGAAGAGTTCGGGGTAGACGAAGATATCAGATGATAGATGACATTAAGATACATGGATCATATGAGGAGACAAAGAGGAAGGCAGAAAATAGAAAAGATTGGAGGAAGCTGGGTTTGCAGTGAAAGATCCGCCCTTGGGCAGAACACTGAATAAGAAAATACATTTTAAGAACTTAGGAAATTTTTAACAATTGGAAGGAAATTAGTTATTTAAAAAAATAAGATCTAGACGTCCAAAGGAAATAGGCAATTGAAAGTAGTAAACAGATGTGGAGATTGATAAGGGATAGATTAATGCGAAATAAAAAATTCAGCTTAAACCTGTAACACAATATACGGTACTGTGTAAAATCTACTTGATCCAAGAGCGAGTTAGAACACAACTGATACCCACCATTACGCCCTGCGCAGTACGGAAAAATGGTCTGTGGCGCAGGTTATTTTCCAATTTGCATGCCTATAATCACTTTTGCAATACTTAGTGCAAAAGGTAAAACGGAAGTACAGCAGAACCTCGATTATCCGTCACCCTATTAACCGATTGATGGATTATCCGACTGACTTTCTCTCTCGCTCTCTTTTTTTATGTAGAAAAAATATGAAGTACTGTATGCACATTATATTAGTACGAATTTTTTCTACAGAGTGTTTTCTTTACAAACATTTACCCTTATATAAATTGAGGGAAAGAAGGCAGAGGACGGACACTGGAAAGTTTTCTTTTCTCAATCGTACTATCAGGGACTGGAATGCTTTACCTGTAGACTTACTAAAGGCTTTACCAACAACCAAAAATGTATTTAAAAATAGGCTTAAGGACCTTACTAATAGACGGTAATTATACACAGTATTTAAAGGGTGTAAATGATATGTTGTTATTGAAGTGCTGTATCAGTGAAGAATTATGTTGTGTCAGTGAAGTGTGTTGTATCAGTGAAGAAGTATGTCGTGTCAGTGAAGTGTGCTGTGTAAGTGAAACGTGTTCCTGTCAGTGAAGCTTTATAGTTTATAGTGGCAGTGCATAGTATTTGAACAGTGAAATGTTTTTGAAGTGTTAGTGAAATCAGGATAGAATCAGTGAAATGTGTCGTAGTTCCAGTGCAGTGAGTGAGTTGACAGCGAAATGAGTGTAATGTTGAAAGGTACTTGTGCAGATATGAACATATACTCGTGGGTTTTAGTTCGATCTTAGTTTTAAGATACAAATTAGAATATTTCAAATGTTATTTTAAGTGATCGTTTCATTTAATTTAGTATATTCCCTGTTGTTGTTATTATTATTAGTATTAATTATTAGTATTATCATTAATTGTATTTTAATTAATAAGTTTATTATTGTCATTATTGAGTGTAATTAGTTACCACTGCTACCGGGTATATACCCATTGCAGTGTGAATAAATACATACATATACAGTATGGTCTACTCTTAAAGGGGCAGTACTGTCTAACTTCTATGCAAAATTTTTTCTACAGGTGTCAAAAGAAAACGTGTTGTGCTACGAAAAACAGAGCAAGTAATTGAGAGGTTTGAGAAAAGAGAAACTGTGGTTCATCTCGCATCAGAATATGAAATAGGAATTACAACTGTACACGATTTAATGAAAAAAATATATAGGCCTATAAAGTGTATAAAGTATGTAAATCTACAACATGAGACCTGTAGGCCTACTATTCCTATCTTTTCACAGACAGTCGTCATAAGGAGTTTTGTCGTTGAAAATCAGACTTGAATTAGTGAACGTCTGATCGGTTATCTAGAATGTTAAAACAGAAGACCACGGAGGAAATTACGAAACTGTAATTTATGAAAACCTTACATGGTACGGATTATCCGATTCTTTCGATTAACCGTTCACTCCACCCCCTTCATTACCACGGATAATAGAGGTTCTACTGTAAACCACAATTACTTGTAAGAAGCAAGAGTCATAGTAGGCTACCAGTTTCTGATATAACGGCCAATACTCGTAAAATTTGTCAGGCTGGTTTTCTCTGGCCGAAGCGAGAGAAAGGGTGGATTGTTAATATGGAGGACAAACAGACAAGAGAGTGACGTGGGGTCAGTGACGCGTCTTGAGGGTGCTGCTGCAGTGTGCGCAGAGCCCCGCGGGCAGCGGTGTAGCTATCGATCACCAGGCATGGCAGTTCATCATTATACTGTACAGCGGGAATCCACGGATTAGCCACTGCGGATAACTTAGAGAACTTAGAGCCATGCAATAATAATAATAAGAATAATAATAATAACAATAATAATAATAATAAGAATAATAATAATAATAATAATAATAATAAGAAGAATAATAAGAATAATAATAGTAATAATAATACAAAGAATAATAATAATAAAAGAATAATAATAACTATAATAATAATAGTAATAATAATAACAATAATAAAAAGAATAATAATAATAATAACTATAATAATAATAAAAATAATAATAAAAGAATAATAATAACTATAATAATAATAGTAATAATAATAAAAATAATAATAATAATAATAATAATAAAAAGAATAATAATAATATTAATAACAATAGAAATAATAATAAAAAGAATAATAATAATAATAAAAAGAATAACAATAATAATAGTAATAATAAAAAGAGTAATAATAATAAAAAGAATAATAATAATAATAGTAATAATAATACAAAGAATAATAATAAAAGAATAATAATAACAATAATAATAGTAATAATAACAATAATAAAAAGAATAATAATAACTATAATAATAATATTAATAATAATAATACAAATAATAATAATACAAAGAATAATAATAATAATAATAATAATAATAATAATAAAAGAATAATAATAACTATAATAATAATAATAGTAATAATAATAAAAAGAATAATAATAATAAAAAGAATAATAATAATAATAATAATAATATTAATAACAATAGTAATAATAATAAAAATAATAATAATAATAAAAAGAATAACAATAATAATAGTAATAATAAAAAGAGTAATAATAATAATAATAATAATAATAATAAAAAGAATAATAATAATAAAAAGAATAATAACTATAATAATAATAATAATAATAATAATAATAGTAATAATAATAAAAAGAATATTAATAATAATAATAATAATAATATTAATAACAATAGTAATAATAATAATAAAAAGAATAATAATAATAATAAAAAGAATAACAATAATAATAGTAATAATAAAAAGAGTAATAATAATAATAATAATATTAATAAAAAGAATAATAATAATAAAAAGAATAATAATAACTGTAATAATAACAATAATAATAATAATACTTACCTACTTACCGGCTTTTAAAGAACACGAAGGTTCATTGCCGCCCTCACATAAGCCCGCCATCGATCCCCATCCTGTTCAAGATTAATCCAGTCTCTATCATCATATTCCACCTCCCTCAAATCCATTTTAATATTATCCTCCCATCTACGTCTCGGCCTCCCTAAAGGTCTTTTTCCCTCCGGTCTCCCAACTAACACTCTATATGCATTTCTGGACTCGCCCGTACGTGCTACATGTCCTGGCCATCTCAAACGTCTGGATTTAATGTTCTTAATTATGTCAGGTGAACAATACAATGCGTGCAGTTCTGCGTTGTGTAACTTTCTCCATTCTCCTGTAACTTCATCCCTCTTAGCCCTAAATATTTTCCTAAGAACCTTATTCTCAAACACCCTTAATCTCTGTTCCTCTCTCAAAGTAAGAGTCCAAGTTTCACAACCATACAGAACAACCGGTAATATAACTGTTTCATAAATTCTAACTTCCAGATTTTTTGACAGCAGACTGGATGACAAAAGCTTCTCAACCGAATAATAACACGCATTTCCCATATTTATTCTGCGTTTAATTTCCTCCCGAGTATCATTTATAATGTTACTGTTGCTCCAAGATATTTGAAGTTTTTCACCTCTTCGAAGGATAAATCTCCCAAGTTTTATATTTCCATTTCGTATAATATTCTGGTCGCGAGATATAATCATTTACTTTGTTTTTTCGGGATTTACTTCCAAACCCATCGCTTTAGATAAATTCGACCTTTTGTACTACTGATTTCATTCTTTTATGAATAAAGAATCCTGTTTCTAATTGGTGATTAATGTTTCCTTCCCCATAATACAACAAGTAATCTATTTGTGATATGCCATTCCCATCTAACCTAACCTCTTGTACTCCCACGAAGTCTATTCTATATGTAGCTAGTTCTTTTGCTATTAATGCTACCCCTCCTGTTCAATAAAGACTAGTTACGTTCTAGGTCCTTATACTGGATTTATGTAACTTGACGATGTCTTTCTGAGGAGGTAACAAGCAATAGGAAAAGAAGTGGTCACCGTAGCAAGACGCAATATAATTTTGGACATTACTTCATGACACCACAACTCGCAACTAATAAAAAGCTGTGTGTTTGATGTTACTTACCAGTATGTGTATTTTCAGCTTCTATCCCATCCGAACAGCATGCCAGGTTCAAAGAAATGTCTGTAACAAAAATACAAGTCTAGTTTAGACAAATGAAAATAACTTTCATAATAGCATTTCATATCTTAGCGAAATACAGGTTGAGTCAGAAGGAAAGGTACATGGTTTAAGGGGTGATAATATTGGTGATTCTGAACAAAAAAGTTTATATGAACATATGTCCTGTTCTTAACGGTTTCGAAGAAAACTAATGAAAACAATGAGGAACGTCAATAGTGCAGGTAATAGTAAATTGAAACATGGTTACCTTATGTTCTATTTAATTGTGTACTTTTCTTTATACAGCATGTTCAAAAAGTCCACTGTCAACTGCAATGCACTTGCAGACAGCTAACGCTAGACACCACCAAGTACGAACAATTATAGCCACTGCCCTTAAAGATGCCGATTACAACACCTTTGAAGAAGTACATGGTCTCTCCGTCACTGGCAGTACACGGCGCATAGATATAATAGCTTTCAAGGAATCTACAAGATCTGGATTCATAATTGATCCCACTGTGCGTTTCGAAACGAATGAGGAACAGCCAGCAGAAGTGGATAAGGAAAAAAAGAATATCTACAATCCTACTATTCCATATTACCTCCAAATGTACCGGCTAGAAGAACTTGAAGTAATCGGACTTCTGGTTGGAGCAAGAGGTACCGCTACTCTCTTCATGGAAGATGTGTTTAAGAGGCTTGGAATACCTACATCTATTATTCCGACTGGAACTGCATTGAAAGGGTCAATTGCTCTCCTGAAGCATCACCTATATTCGAATGAAACCAAGTTCATTAGCATTCTTTACTTTTTTGTAACACTTGCCTCTCTAAGGCCCAATTGTATAAAACTCCCTGACTAAAGATCAACTTTGATCGAAGATCGAAAAGTGAACAGAGTTCAGACACTTCTTCTATTGTATAAAGCTTGTCTGCGATCAAATTACCTTGGTTCAAATGCAATCTAAGTTCACGTGAAAAGGATTTGGCAACATCTAAACAGGTGAAATACGTGATGCGCGGACAGGTTTGTTCAGTGTTGCCAATCTAGCGATTTTAACTCTTTTTCAACAACAATTTCTTTTAACTTTTATATTGCTTAAATAGGGATTTAGTGACCTTTTTGGCACCCCATAGTGACAAAATTTAATCTTTCTTTGTTGATAATGAGAAATCTAGCGACTTTACAACTACTTTTTGGAGACTTTCCGTACACTCTGTTGGAGACACTGGTTTTTTGTGCAATGTAAATAATGGCGGACAATAAGAAGAAGGTTGACTGTTCTCCGAGTTGTTATCATGTTATGGTGTTTGATACTGCTAAACATAATAAAGCTTTATAAAACGACAATTTTCGTTTAGTAATACAGTTAATTGAACATTTATGAATGTACCTATCATATCCATTAATAATTAATGGTTGTTATAAACATAATATAATTATAGGTTATGTTATTTGATACTGCTGAACACGATAGAGCCTTATAAAATATAAGAATGTTTGTATATTAAGGCAAGAAATTGAAAGAAATATATATAAATGTACCTATCATATCTATTAATATTAATAATAATGGATATTTTATTTGCACAATCTGCCACTCGTATATTTCAAACAGAAAAGAAATAACTGTACTTGGATCATCTAACTTAATCGGAGAAATTTCTTCTGTCAAAGTTGACTTTAGTTTGAGACAAATTAATCTCAGATTAGACTTTATACAACACAAAATTCCAAGTTCAGCTGAAACAAGGATCAATTTAACCTCTGATCTAAGATTAAATGGTTTATACAATCGGGCCTAAGACTAGGTATATTTCCACCAATCACAAAATGTATTTGCAGCTATGTACTTGTAGGAGTTTCATTGTCAAAACAAAATTAATGGTTCACTGAACTTATAAGCATTTATATGGTTAAGTACTCTTTGTCCCTTGTGGCAGCTCACGAATGGTGAGAAGATTTCTAAATGAAACTGTTGCTGATCTGAGCTGATTCGGACATTCCTTTACTTGAGCACAAGCATGTATTTTGCGAGCGAGAAGTTCCTCCCTTGTTTCCACATTGCGATTGTACAGGGTTGTTTTCGATCTGTGATAACGAATTTGAATGACGTCATGTGCGTCAGGAGTCACACGACAGCTGAACTGTGGCGCGAGGTGACAGACCAGTAGTGAGTGATTTCATAATCAGAGTGCACGGTGTATCACAGTAGCAATGCCCAAGAAAATCGAGCCTTTTTGGGAGGGATACATTGCAACCCTTTTCAATGCCAAGTACAGTTAAGTGAAAATAAAAGAAGCCTGCAAAAAACGTGATTTCGTTATTTCAAAGAAAGTCATCTTGTGTGTACCTAATGAAACTGGCAAAGCTCGGATGGGATTAATTATTCCAGAGTGGAAAAAGCAAGCAAATCCACCCCCGTCACAAGTCGCCGCACCCCACAGATGATACAAATTAATTCCATTCGAGCTTTACCAATCTCATTAAGTACACAGAAGATGGCCATCTTGGAAATAACGAAACCTCGTTTACTGCAGGATTCTCTTATTTTCACTTAACTGTACTTGGCATTGGAAAGGGTCGTAATATACCCCTCTCAAAGAGGCTCGATTTTCTTGGGAATTTCTGCTGAGAGTCGCCGTGCACTGTGACTATGAGATCACTCACTACTGGTCTGCCACCTCGCGCCACAGTTCAGCTGTCGTGTGACTCCTGAAGCACATGATGTCATTCAAATTCGTTATCAGAGATCGGAAACAACCCTGCAGACTTCGCTCTTGCGCCAACTCTACAAATAGTAATCCAATAGAGTAAGGTCGGGCGACCTCGCTGGCCAAGAAATGGCTCCACCGCGACCGATCCAATGCCCAGGAAACTTTCATCGACCCTACTACAAATTAATATCGTTTTGGTTGCGTTCGCAGGTGAGTGGTGATGAAGGACATGAGACTGACGACCGTGATTTTCAAACAGCTGTGTGTCAGACACTGTTAAGAACAGGGTATATGTTCATATAAACGTTTTTGTTCAGAATCACCAATATTATCACTTCTCAACACATGTAACTTTCTCCTGACTCATCCTGTATGTTAAAAGTCAGGAGTGTACGCCAATGGTAGGCATTTTATACATTTCGCCGTTCTATAGTTTTATTACTTTTATTTTATTGGGTTATTTTACGACGCTGTATCAACATCTAGGTTATTTAGCGTCTGAATGAAATGAAGGTGATAATCCCGGTGAAATGAGTCCAGGGTCCAGCACCGAAAATTATCCAGCATTTGCTCGTATTGGGTTGAGGGAAAACCCCGGAAAAAACCTCAACCAGGTAACTTGCCCCGACCGAGATTCGAACCAGGACCACCTGGTTTCGCGGCCAGACGCGCTGACCGTTACTCCACAGGTGTGAACCCGTTCTATAGTGATCGGAGCAAATCCACCTAACTCATTCACCTCATGTACCAGATTGTCTCAAACTCTCCTTACTACTCTGCAAATCTAGTCTTTCAGGTGAAGCTCCCTGTAAAGCAGATTATAATAATTTCAAGGGAAAAATTGTTCCGGGGCCGGGTATCGATCCCGGGACCTCTGGTTGAACGTACCAGCGCTCTACCACTGAGCTACCCGGGAACTCCACCCGACACCGTCTCAACTTTTCCCTTTATATCCACACTGTGTGCACTCGTTGTGGGTCTCTGGTGTTTCGTCAGCCCACGCGAGTTGTGTGGATATAAAGGGAAAAGTTGAGACGGTGTCGGGTGGAGTTCCCAGGTAGCTCAGTGGTAGAGCGCTGGTACGTTCAACCAGAGGTCCCGGGGTCGATACCCGGCCCCGGAACAATTTTTCCCTTGAAATTATTCTCCTTACTACTGCTCAGTGGCGGCTCGTAAATAAAACAGTACAAACTCATTGCTATCCTTCCAACCGGGACTGGAACCGGACAGAATGACCATGCAGCCACCGCAGAGAGACCACTCTGAGCCACCAGGGTATGAAAAGGAGATTCCGGAGTAGGTGGCGGACGGTGTATGTGTGTCTGAGAGTGATTATTCTTTTTAAACGGCGCATGGCACGGTCTTGACATGGACAAGTGTTAATGATCAGCTAGGTTGAAAGACCCGCCGGTCGCCTTGGAGGACTTCACACAATAAAGGCTGCACCGCAGCATTAAAGCGATACAGCAATTGTTCAACGGTCATTAATCAAGTGGCAAACAATAATTTATTGCGGCGCACGTCATGCTGGGTTAGGATAGGTTGTGTGCAAGAGCAGCTTGGCACAGGACAAGGCGAACTAGCAGAGTTGTGTCCAAATATAATAATAATAATAATAATAATAATAATAATAATAATAATAATAATAATTCGGTTGAGAAGCTTTTGTCATCTAGTCTGCTGTCAAAAAATCTGAAAGTTACAATTTATAAAACAGTTATATTACCGGTTGTTCTGTATGGTTGTGAAACTTGGACTCTCACTTTGAGAGAGGAACAGAGATTAAGGGTGTTTGAAAATAAGGTTCTTAGGAAAATATTTGGGGCTATGAAGGATGAAGTTACAGGAGAATGGAGAAAGTTACACAACACAGAACTGCACGCTTTGTATTCTTCACCTGGCATAATTAGGAACATTAAATCCACACGTTTGAGATGGGCAGGGCATGTAGCACGTATGGTGTCTCCAAAAATGCGTATAGAGTGTTAGTTTGGAGACCTAAGGGGAAAAAAAGACCTTTCGGAGGCCGAGACGTAGACGGAAGGGTAATATTAAAATGGATTTGATGGAGGTGGGATATGATGCTAGTGACTGGATTAATCTTGCTCAAGATAGGAACCAATGGCGGGTTTATGTGAGGGCGGCAATGAACCTGCGGTTTCCTTAAAAGCCATTTGTAAGTGCGTAAGTAAGTATTATTATTATTATTATTATTATTATTATTATTATTATTATCATCATTATTATTATACTTCGAATTGCACGCATTGTATTCTTCACCTGACATAATTAGGAACTTTAAATCCAGACGCTTGAGATGGGCATGGCATGTAGCACGTATGGTGTCTCCAAAAATGCGTATAGAGTGTTAGTTGGAGACCTGAGGGGAAAAAGATCTTTCGGGAGGCCGAGACGCAGACGGGAGGGTAATATTAAAATGGATTTGATGGAGGTGGGATATGATGCTAGTGACTGGATTAATCTTGCTCAGGATAGGGACCGATGGCGGGCTTATGTGAGGGCGGCAATGAACCTCGGTGTTCTCTAAAGCAATTTGTAAGTAAGTATACTTCAAACACTGTCGTTGTTGTTGTTTAGTCAACTGACCGAAGACAGATTTGAGTCTCACAAGTGACAGTAATAAAGCATCACTCATGAGGCAACTAAGCCAGGAGATAACGGGATAGGCTGGCCAGTTTTTTTTCCTCCTCCATTGCATACTGCAGAGTGAAAACTAGATATGAATCTCAAGGATGATTATAACTTATTTACTTACCGAAGGAAGGAAATAAATTGAGCGAAAAATGTAAACTTTATTCCGCAAATATCTATAATTATCAGAGCACTTTGATTGCTGGATACCAAACACAGAGTTGGTAGGTTAGTAACTCAGTCTCTGTGAATTGCACGCTGATGGGCTAACGAAGAGATCAGCGTGTTGACACAGAGAATTAAAAGCTCTCGGCTGGCTGGATTAATATGCCGCATTACAGTTGGATGCTCTATGTGCGGGTGTATGGTAAAGTACATTCACACCAAATTCACGTAAAATTATCATTTTTGTAAAGCAGAAAGTCCCTGTTATTTTCGAACATTATCAGATCTTATACGGTAAACACCACAACGACAAGGAAGAAACATTTCATTTCTGACAGATGAAAAGGCGGTAGGCTAATTGCTTTCTGAAGCCGTATATTCTCTAACTGGATTCTATGACATGCGTAAATAATTTTAAATGTGCGGCCTCGAAGAGAAGAAAGACCTGATAAACATATTCTTATCTTCGTCTTCGTTATCATCATCATTATCATCATTACGATCATCGTTATTGTCACGGTTTGGTTCTTCACGCCTCTTTCGGTTTCTTGCAGCACATTTTTTTCCATCTCTTCGTTTTTGTAGAATTTTATTACAGATTTACGCTTACTTTATATTGTAGTATACTACTGTGATATACTTAACTTTATTTCAATCGGTAATTATGTATGGAATTATAGAATGGAGTAGCTTATTTAAAACCAATTTTAATCCACTTTATTTATTACAGAAGAAAATAATTAAAATATGTCCCCACAATAAATTTAAATCCCACAATAAATTTAAATTTGATCCTCACGAATACCATACGAGACAAAACTACAGTTTCTTTCTATATACTCCGAAATGCCACACAACTGCTGGATTAAAACACAGCAGAAGTTTTGGACCCAAAATATATAATGAATTAATTAGATCTTACCCTCAGCTAAGTACACTTAACACACAGATTTAAGAAACAAATCAGATTAATTATTTAATTGTTTAAGCTAATTGAGTTAAAAATTGATACTCTAATATTTATGTATTTTTGTATTTTCTATTTGTATATAGACCCTATTATTACATGCTGTATTATTTTACCATTTATTAATGTTATTGTGCTCAATGAACTCTCTTAATTTTGTGATATACTGATCTGAACTGCGCCGGAACACGAGCTTCTGCTCTCTCGGGCTTCAATGCCTAATATAGCTCAAGTATAAATAAATAAGTAAATAAATAAATAAATAAATAATAAAAAAATAAACCTATTGATTTTCCATCTCAAAAAATTGTTTTTAGACTTTAAGTTCTTAAAATAAGACAAATTGATTATATTGCATTAATAAAATTCATACATAAAAATCGAAATAATTTTGAATTGTATTCTCATAGTTATGGAACAAAAGGTATGAATTGTTTAAGATTGTTTGAACCAAAATGCAACACTGCTACATTTAATCATAGTAGTAATTTAGACCCAAGAATATACATACTAGGTTCAAAAAGTTCCCGGAATTTGCTATTATCATAGAAACAACGTACCTTAAACACTATTCCACAGTATTCCCTTCAAAATAGTTGCCTTCCGCAACAACACACTTTTGCCAACGCGTGTAGAGTTCCTGGAAGCAGGCTGGAAGCCATTTTGTGAAACCCGTCTTAGTGCTCTCGTCGCGTTTGCGATAACCTCTTCAGCATTGAATCTCCGTCCTTTCAGATGACTTTTCAGACGGGGAAACAGGAAGTAATCAGGTGGTGAGAGATCAGGAGAGTATGGTGGGTGATCCAAAGCAGTTATGTTGTGCCTGGCAAGAAAATTCTTTACAATAATTGCGCGATGAGCAGGTGGATTGTCATGCATAAGGAACCAGTTGTTTTCTACCCACTTTTCTGGACGTTTCCTTCTCACTGCGTCCAGGAGGCGACGGAAGATTTCTACGTACAATTCTTTCGTTACAGTACGACCTTCTGGAATGAACTCATGGTGGATGAGACCCTGAGAGTCGAAGAAAACTTCCAACATAACTTTGCCTTTGGAAGTGTCCCTAGGAAATTTTTGCTTCCGAGGAGATGTTTTCGATTCCCACTCAGATGACTGTCGTTTAGGGACTGGGTCGTACAAGTAGTACCAAGTTTCATCTCCAGCAATAATTTTGTTTAAGAAATCACCATCTTCATCAGCCATACTGATCATGTCCCCAGCAAGTCATTCTTGTTTCTTTCTGTTCTGCCGACAACATTTTCGGAACTAACTTCTGAGACACATAATGCATGTTGAGATGCTTGTGAAGAACATTGTGTACACTTCCGACTGATATTCCGACCTTTGCTGCTATCTCTTTTATGGTTTTACGTCGGTCGTCCCTCACAACATTACGCACACGCTGAGCGATTGCTTCATTTGTTGCAGTTGTTGGTCGGCCGCTGCGTACGTCATCTTTGATGCTATCGCGGCCACCAGAAAAGCGTTTATGCCAGGCATACACTTGAGCTGCTTCTCCATATGCTTCTTCCAACAATCTTAATGTCTCTGCAGGAGTTTTGTGTATCAAAACACAGAACTTGATGTTTGTACGTTGCTCTGTGGACATAATTACAAAATGCGACGAACAAACAAAACACTATGATAAACAATTGCCTACAACTCAAAACCAACAATCGCCATTATCAACACACTTAAAGAAAATGACATCATGAATGTTACCAACAAAACAAATGTATAATATCCCTTGTTATATATTAATACGAAAAATGGTAGTAAAATTCCGGGAACTTTTTGAACCTAGTAGTATAACAAATTTATATTTAATATCCCAATCTTGTCAATTCTAATAGTTCTAGTATTAAATTTATAAAAGTTATGTACGGATTTTATAAATAATAAAAAATGTAAATTTAAATTTATATATTCTTATTGCGTAGTAGACATAATACAAATTATTATATACTTAATTTCAATTCAGGAATCCACCCCTGAGCACGAGTTCTACTCTTTCAGGGTTGAGCTAAATTTGTTTCTGTTTATAGTATGGTTTATGTTACAATTACTAGCAAAATAAATGAATAAATAAAGTGTAGATGATTCTTTGTAAGCGTCAATGCTATCTTCTTAATGTCCTTTACTTCTGTTACGCTAGATGTTGTAGTTAGAGTCCGAAGTTCACGCTCTAGAAGTCTAGAACCATACTATAGGGGAGCCTGTTTATCGTGAGCATAATTACCTTGAAAAATTTTTTGGTTCTGATTTTTCCTGCTATCTAGCTGACTCAAACTGAAGTAGATTGTAGAGAACCCGCTAGGTAGCTCTGATCACAATTCCGGTTTCATTTATTACAAAGTGTGAGTTCTGTGGACGAAACAGTTTTTTGTGCCAAAAGTAAATATTTCATCATTGTTACATGTTCTATAACAGGAAATCAAATTGTGTTTGTAACTGTCAATCAAGTACAGTGTGTTCCCCATCATCTGGCGAGTATATAGGGTAAAGGTTGGTAATATTGTGATAATAATATTATGACAGTACTTTTTGAGAATTTTTTTACAATTTTATTGAGCGAGAGAGCGACCGGTTTTGTGCAGAAACTTGTCCACTAACATTCCTTTAATACGTTGGCGCAAAAAACAGATCTTCCTCTCGCTCAGTAAAATTGTAAAGAATACTAAAAAAAAACTATCATAATGTTATTAGTATCACAATATTACAAGCGTTTACCCTAAATATGTTAATTTCCATTATTTGAAGGGTTCAGAGCAAGGGTTAAAGTTAAGGGAATACCATAGTTTAATGAAGGATGAAGGTTGACATATCATTTAGTTTCAATGTGTATACTTTATATTGTATGTTATATGTTTCCATTGAATTATGGTGATAACTTCATTTTGACCCTTGTTTTCTACGGTTTCAGTAAATGGCGCTTGGCCCACTATGGTTATGGACCCTTCATTAATTCTCATATCTACTTTAGGCAGCCATATTTGTTCAAACGTGAATCCTCTTGTACCTTAAAACACAAAAAAATATTGTACCAAAGAACATGTTCCAAGGTACATGAAGCTATCGGTTTTTCTATTTATTTTATTTTAAGATCATGTCACGAAGGAAGTCTGGAATTGAGAGGACCCCAATAGATCCGGATGCCTTGAAGAAAGTTGTTGAAGTAGTTATATCTTCTCCAGGAAATAAAAACTCAAATCAGATAAGCTTGCAAATGATAGTAAATACATTTTTTAAATGATTCTGAGTTTTCACATCTACATTTCCACGTGTTCCAATGTTCCAAGATATAAGGGGGTATGAACCAAGGTACACGAACCTATTGCACCATGGAACACTTTACATATCCCTTCATGTTATTTTGTGCGAGATCGTGCGTATTTGCTTGGTTTCCGCACAAAACCAATCCGCGGAAAGTCTAAAATTCCACATTCAGTATTCCCAACCTAACACACATAACAATTTCCCTCTTCTTACCGCTTAAGGGGAATTGGACGTTATCGCATGCAAAGTAATGGTAAAAATAGCCTATCTTGAAGCAGTCATAAATGTAATACTATTTATCACAGCTCTTTCATTTTTTTAATGATATATGTATACACATTAAGCTTTAAAATGAAAGAGGAATGGTTAATCTAGTGTAAATCTTACCCTTAAATTAATTTTTTAATTAAAACGTATTTTTTATATAAATTCACTACATACCTGTGATTAGGTACACTCTATTCACTTATCATAGCACACATTGAATTAAAATTTTTGGCCACTTACTGCTAGTAGATACTAAAAGATACCCTACTAAAATTATTAAAATATCTGTAATATTATGGGCATAGGGCTTATACTAATCTTCAATTCCTTTTTAATTTATTGACGGTGATGATTGCTATAAGCCCTATGCCCATAATATTACAGATACATGAATAATTTTAGTAGGGTATGTTTTAGTATCTATTAGCAGTAAGTAGTCAAATTTTCAATTCAATATGTGCTATAATAAGTGAATAGAGTGTACCTAATCACAGACATGTAGTGAATTTATAAAAAGAAATGTGCTTAATTAAAAAAAATAATTTCAGGATAGAGATTTACTCTAGAGCAACCATTCTTTTTCATTTTATAGCGTATACACAAATAGCTAACAAAAATGAAAGATCTCTGATAAATAGCAGACTATTATATTTATGAACTGCTTGAAGATAGGCTACTTTTACCATTATTTTGCATGCGATTATGACCAACTCCCCTTAAGTTACATATTGATTTTACTGCTTTAGGCTTTTAACATATTATTTTTAGAGACGTTCAATATAATAATAATTATAAATTGGAAACTTACCACTGCAATTTCACCTAAATTGCACTGTTAATTATTGTTTTTAAATATTTGCAAAAATTAAGTAAACTCTACAACTCTATTGTTAAAATTGTTAAAATAATAAAATGAAAAATAAATCATTACATAACCTTACCGTTTGTTTTAAGTTCGCATTTATAGACTGGGGGAAAAAAAAGATAGACGTATATCACGGCCTGCTGTAGTATAGTAAACATAGAAAACATTTTAAAGCAACAATGTTGAAGATAGATATTTTTGTTTTGCAAATTTGCCGTCATTGAACAGAAACCAAGATGGAGATTTCATTGCAACTAATTAGAAATTCCTCTTTCAGGTATGTAATAAACGATCTTCGCACAAAATAATGTACGATACACGAGCGGTATGTTTTCTTTCAATTCTCGGAAATTAAAAAAGCTCAACTACGTTTCGCTTTTTCAAACTTTTCCTCGAACATAAAAACTTCAACATACCGCTCTTGTAACGCATATTACTATTTTAATCCTCAATAGATCTGTAGGAAATTGTAAAGGAATCTTCAATAAATATATCAAGCACTTTTCATATAAACAATTTCATTAAAAACAATAAACTGTGCAAAGTAATTCGAAGTACAACAGTCTCCCCTACAGGATGTTTCATAATTCAACGGGATAAATTTGTCTGGTTATATAGAGCATGATCTTTTTGTGTTTTGTATTATTATTTTCAAGCACTTTTGTCCCATTTTAATATTTAAGCTGTGTGAAATTCGTTGTACGTAGTTTTTAATGATTAACCCTTTGAAGCGCAGTGGTTACAGTACATAACCACCTTTTAAATTTGAGTTGCCTGCCTACTTACAGTGTGATTTTTATTTCGAAACCACTGCGCTGCGTTCACTGATCCCTAATAACTGTAGAAGAATTTTATTTTCCCCATATTTGTGTTGCTCCACTAAGATGGCCGATGTTGTGTGTATAGTTGGGATGTGGAAGACTCGCTACGTGTTTTTATTTCAGTTGTATGCTAAAATATCACAGTTACGTACGTTTCTATTTAGTATTATTTGTCTTTCGGTCTTTTAGAACATATTTCAGTAACAAGATTGTAATTTCTTCGACACATGTGGCGTCAATATAGAAATAATGTGGTGGTTTCAAAACGTAACCACTACGTAAACAGGGTAGTTATGCTTACCATATCCAACAAAATGTACTATTTTTGTGTCAGCTTATTCATCATGGCTACAAGGAAGAGATGATTGGTGACAATCACAAAGTGTTTTTGACAACTTTTTCACAAGTTTGATTTGAATCTGATGATCTCTAAGGCAGCAAAATATGTATGCATGTGGTACAGTTAGACATGGGCGTATTGGTTTACCACACGACGAAAGAAGAGACCGCGACATGTAACGTGGTGAGAGTGATAGCCGTACGTCATATGCTGGAGTGTCCTGGCTCAAGTGGAAGGATAGAAGGTCCATTCTTTTCCTTTCTAATTACCACGCAACACATGTGATGTGGCACTTTGCCTTAATGAAACCAGAAACTGTTTCCTTTTGTATCATTCGCAATAAGTCTGAAGACATTGTGTTCTGCAGTATTGCATAGTGGTTTTACCATGAAACCACCCATTTTCTGTGTAAAAAATGAAAGTTTTTAAACTTTTTAAAATTTGAGGCACTTCTCTTAGACAAAAGTTTAATTTATTTTCAAACACAATTTTTTATTTACTTCCCAAATGCGTGCATCACAATAATTAAGTTTGTAATGTCCTGCGTAGGTTGAACTGTTGTGTAATTTTGTTATGGCTGTGTCAGTATATCTTTTCATTAATAATCTTCCTCGTATGTAATCGTGAAAACTTTGTAACTAATTCAACAGTTCATAGCATAAATACACGTCACAAAAATGACTTTCATACTCCATCGGCAAGTCTATCGTGCTATCAAAAAGGAGTGCGTTATATGGCATTAAAAATTTTTAATAGCCTCCCTATCGATATAAAAAATGAAACTCAAAACATAAAATTATTTGGGGCCAAATTAAAGAAGTACCTAATTTCTCACACCTTCTATTCTGTAGGTGAATTCATGACATTCAATAACACTTCATGAAACTGATACTGAAACTGTGTGTTGTACTAGTAGACTATATTGTAAATCTCGTCTGTATATATTTCATCTAGACTTACTTACTTACTTACAAATGGCTTTTAAGGAACCCGAAGGTTCATTGCCGCCCTCACATAAGCCCGCCAGCGGTCCCTATCCTGTGCAAGATTAATCCAGTCTCTATCATCATATCCCACCTCCTTCAAATCCATTTTAATATTATCCTCCCATCTACGTCTCGGCCTCCCTAAAGGTCTTTTTCCCTCCGGTCTCCCAACTAACACTCTATATGCATTTCTGGATTCGCCCATACGTGCTACATGCCCTGCCCATCTCAAACGTCTGGATTTAATGTTCCTAATTATGTCAGGTGAAGAATACAATGCGTGCAGTTCTGTGTTGTGTAACTTTCTCCATTCTCCTGTAACTTCATCCCGCTTAGCCCCAAATATTTTCCTAAGCACCTTATTCTCAAACACCCTGAACCTATGTTCCTCTCTCAGAGTGAGAGTCCAAGTTTCACAACCATACAGAACAACCGGTAATATAACTGTTTTATAAATTCTAACTTTCAGATTTTTGGACAGCAGACTGGATGATAAGAGCTTCTCAACCGAATAATAACACGCATTTCCCATATTTATTCTGCGTTTGATTTCCTAAATTAAGATTTTATAATAGTATTACGTTTTTTGACTTGTTCCATATTCTAGCTGTAAGCATGTAAGAATACCATGGAATGTTAATAAATACATGCAATACAATAGGTACAATATGTTCCTTTAACGCGTTTGAAATGATCTGTGTTCTGTATGCAATGTATACACATTCATAACGTCCCCTTCTGCGGACGAATCACTATCAGCAGTGACATATTACGTCTTCTCTTCATATATGCACTTCGGAGAGACGTGGAATTTAACCCAGTCATATTGATACACGATCTAGTGATCAGAAGTTCTGCATCGCCACCTCTCATAATTCCGAGGTAGAAATCTTAAACGAAAACCTCTGACCCCGCCGGGAATCGAACCCGGGAGGTTTAGCCTGCAGACAGATGCGCTACCATAAAGCTAACTCGGCGGACTTGTCAGGATTCTTGAACGTGCATTAAGTCGGGGATTCCTAGCTTCACATCTCTTTCAAAGAAAACCATGCCAAGGTTTTTCCTTCCCTTCCGTTGCTGTTGGCTGGTTTTGAACCCACGAACTTCGGGTCGAATAACAGGCATGGTAACCACTTGACATCTCTAACCTCTCGAGGACGACCATCTGGAAAACTCAGAATAACGGTGCGTTGGGATGAAGAAGGTTTCGTAACACAATTGAACGTGAGTGTACTGCGGAATGCATAGTGACAAGGGGCAGCGGAAGGACCAATTTCGTCGTGTTGGAAGCGTACCCGGCCGATATCACAGTTAATCCCAGAAAGCTTTCTCGTGTCTCGCCTCATCCACGGCAGACGCAGTATGTAGATAAGTTTCCAGGGGTTGCAACAAAATTCAACCCTTAAAAATAGAAAGGAATCGATAACGCACGTTTACCTCGGGGTACGTGTGTGTGACTCATACAGACTCCACACAGCTGTTGAGGCTGTAATTCCATTTGCCGCCTCATAAATGTCCTCGACGGTGGCGTAGTGGTAGCGTTTCGAGTAAAAATCCGAAGGACCCGGGTTCCAGTACCGGCTGGGAAGTTGAAATTTACCTGCTTGCCATACCGATGCCTGCGTACCTTTTGTTCCGACATATTTCCCTTAAAAAAGGACCTCATGTCATTCTGGCTAGACTTTTTTTTAGTTGGTTATTTAACGACACTGAATTAACTACTAGGTTATTTAGCATCGATGAGATTGGTGATAGCGAGATGGTATTTGGCGAGATGAGGCTGAGGATTCGCCATAGATTACCTGGCATTCACCATACGGTTGGGGGAAATCTCGGGAAAAAATTCAACCAGGTAATCAGCCCAAGCGGGGATCGAACCCGCACCCGAGCGCAACTTCAGACCGGCAGGCAAGCTTCTGGCTATACTACCTGGGGTCAATGCACCATGAAACGTTTCAACTTTCCACTTTGCAGTTTGCATTTTTCATTACAATTTCTGTTCCATTAATAATTTTCAAAATCGTTTCGCAAAGTGGAAAGTGAAAAGCAAAAGTAGGGAAAACTTTTCAAATATCTACATTAGCTACTTATTACGTTTGTTCCACTATTACAAAGATTAAAAAAAATGACTGGGTTAGAAGAAGAAGAAGAAGAAGAAGAAGAAGAAGATGAAGAAGAAGTCGAAAAAGAAGTCTCCTTGCCATTAAAATTACATTCATTACGTTTACTGAATTTTTGCTTTGCTACTAATTTGGAAAAGATACACAAGATAAAATGTATTATTAAGTCATTCAAGTGACGAACTCCCCCCCTCCCCACACACACACAAAAATAGTATAATATAAAAACATTCCATAACCTAAATTTGTCTCAATTCTGTATATATTTTCGAATTACGCCAAATTAAGCACATTATGTTCTTGAAAAAATTGGGCCCATTATACCGGGTTAGTACAGTAGTGGCAAAAAAAAAAAACCTGACCGACCCTTGTAGCTGATTTCAGGGCCTTGTTCACTCCAGAGCACGATAGACTGGTAACTAAGACTTTCGTGGTTCGAATCCTGCCTAGGAAGGAAACTTATTTTTGTTCCTTATTCAAATTTATTCCCAATAATTTTCGATTGCAGCGATATTTTACTACTTAATTAACTTATTATTCCCAGAACATGAATTTTACCAGCAATCGAAAACTATTGGGAATAAATTTGAAAAAGGAACAAAAAAAAAGTTTCCTTCCCAGGCAGGATTCGAACCACGAAAGTCTTAGTTAACAGTCTATCGTACTCTGGAGTGAACAAGGCTCTGAAATCAGTTACAACGGTCGGACACTTTCAATGTTTCATAATATAAAACTATTAAAAGTTATTATCAGGAATTTTACACTGTTTTATAAAGTGATTCCTCAAGTTATTTTGGGAACTCTCATATGTTCAACATGTGTTCCTTGTGTCACACGAGACACATTAGGAGACAGTCTAGTTCATCCCAAACCCGGTGTAACATATCTGCATCGACACTAGCCACAGCAATCATGATGCATAGTTTCAACTCATTTAAATCACTAGGGGAAGTAAACATTGCGTTTCACAAATCCCCAAAGAAAAAAGTCGCACGGTGTGAGATCGGGGCTCCTTGGTGGCCACCGTGAGAGAGAGAGCGGTTATCGTCTGTTGCACGGCCAATCCAGGGCGTGGAAGTGTTTCGTCCAGATAATTTATAACATCCTGGTGCCAATCATCCTGTTGGAAGACGGAGTTCCCCCCTTCCCTATGCAGCTGCGACAGTTCAACCTAACACCGCAAAACACATGTCAATATCACAGATAGGCATCTCAGCTATCATGCTTACACCAGCGCAACAATCAACGCAATAATACCAATAGTGTGACTTATCGAAATTTCTACAGTTCTTCAACCTAACAGCGCAAAACGCATGTTGATATTACAGATAGCTTTTGTTTTATACAACATTTGTCTATTTCTTTTGTACAGACGCGGTAGAACCAAGTCAAGAAATTTCTTTTCTTCATCTAAAGAACACTTATATTTCTATATTAGCCGTACCCGTGTGCTCCGCTGCACCCGTTAGAAATAAATATAAAGTAATTACATAATTAAAATAGGACATTTGATCCAGGGAACATTCGTGTTTGATAGAAGGATAAATCGTTTAATATGTTACTTAATTTAAATTGTATTTTAATAATTAAAATGCGATCATTTTGGTCCAGAGACACTCATTTGGTGCAATGACAATTCCTTTAACATGTTTCTTAATTTTTATTACATGCAACCATAGTTTAATGAAGATTGACATCATTTAGATTTAATGTGTATATTTTATTTTACTTGTTATAGGTTTCCATTGAATTATGGTAATAACTTAATGTTAACCCTTGTTTTCTACGTATTCAGTAAATGGCGCTTGGCCCACTATGGTTCTGAACCCTTCAAATAACTTAAATTATATTATATAATATTACATATTATATTATATTACATTATATTATATCATATCAGAAGTTACTGTAATAACATTATAGCATTATGTCCATCTAGAGAAACTACATTTTCCAATGGTGAAATAATAATTAATTATACAAATGGGTTAATTTAGCTTCCGATATTACTTCATACAAACACAGAAACATTCTCTGTAGGTTATCTTTCATAGCTTTCGATTGTTGCTGTCCAAGGCCCCTTATAGACGAAGTCATTTTTTTAAATTCATTATACGGCCTTAGATGGCAGTTATTTTAATTTTAAAACTCATTTATCTCATTAAATATCAGTCCTATCAAAATTTTGTATAGAATAAAACTTATCGCAAATTATTTTTAAAGAAACTTTTGTTATGTAACATTTTTCACAAAAATCAATAATAAGCGAGATATTTCGATTTATTTAATTCAGGCCCCTTTATAACCCCCCTTTTAAATAATGTATTTTGAATGCCATATAACCTAAAATCTAAGTTATAACGAACTTAATTTATATTCCAATTTTCATCGAAATCCGTTCAGCCATTATCGCGTGAAAAGGTAACAAACATACAGACAGACAGACATACAAACAAAAATTTCAAAAAAGCGATTTTCGGTTTCAGGGTGGTTAATTATATATGTTAGGACCAATTATTTTTGGAAAATCGAAAATTACCAGAAAAATTTCGGCTACAGATTTATTATTAGTATAGATTATTTAGTGAATGGAGCTCAATAACGAGTTACAAGGAATGAATACATACATACATATACAGAATTTTGCACACCTCTACTCCCTCTTACTTACCTGTCCGATTCCACAGTCTTTCTCGGTATCATAACTTAAATACTCGGTCACAATATGATAACACGCTAGAAATACCACTGCACACATCGTCTCTTTATTCTTCATCTTTCACTGTTGCTACTTCTCGTCACTGGAATTCTCTGCCGCCTGAAGTCAAGGGCTGCTGAACTTTAATTTCCTTTAAATGTAAATTAGAAAAGTATCTTATGATGAATTGCCAGACCTAACGTGTTACAAATGTGTTCCACTGTATTTAGGGCTATTATTATTTTGTTTCTTATTTGTATTATCTAAGTCGTGTTTATTTATCACTTAACGCCAATATGTATCCCACTGTGTTGTTGTTTTTATTATTAATCTATTTTTTGTGTACATTTTATTCAATTTTCGGCTTCTGGTTTAATTATGTAAATCCTACTTACTTGTAATCTAATATTAATATGTATACTAATATGTTTATTTTTATTTTTACTGTATACATTTTTCTTTTTTATTGAATTATCGGCTTCTGTTTTTAGGTGATTCGTATTTGATTCTAACAAATTAATATGTATTTCACTATGTTTATTTTTATTTTATGAGGTAAATTTTATGTAACTACCTCTTTTGATCTCATTATGTAATCAGTACGTAATTACTTAATTCTGATCAAGTTTTATGTTCAAATGTGTATGCAAGTTTTAATCCTGGTTGAGTGTAAGAGAAGGCCTTAAGGCCTTAACTCTGCCAGGTTAAATAAAGCCATTATTATTATTATTATTATTATTATTATACATACAAACATACATACATACATACACACATACATACATACATACATACATACATACATACATACATACATACATATACTTAAGCATGGTCACATGAATGCATGGATACAAAGTACAAACACGGTTGACCGTGACGTCTTGAGGCGAACGACAAAATCCATTTACATAAGGAAGACGGAGTGCGTCTCAAAGCCTGACTTTTCCGCCTGAGCTCATCCCGTCTGCGTATCGACTGAGCGAATCGATGCAAGCCTGATGGCCGAACCCGGGAATTACACAGAGGACTGTGACTCAGCGTCTGGTAGAAATAATCGATAGCAACTGTGACCCACTGCTGTGACATCGAATTCGACAACCAAGTGCTGTGCGGTAAGCCTCCAACACGAAGCGGTAGTTTGTGCAGTCGGACAGGAAGCTGTTAGTAATGTTATGTATATTGTTATATGAAAATTACATTGGAAGATATGAAAAAAATACAACATGTATATGAAATGTCATGGGAGAAAAAGTACTTCCTTCAACACTTAATAAATGCGGTACATTACTCTTATAAAAACACGGAAACAAGCATTGGTTATAACGTCAGCTACGGGAATTGAAAAATTGTGATGTTATAAACGAGTATCGTAACCGACAACAATTTCATCCTGCCTAAGGTTTTTCCGTGGTTTTCCTAAGGCGCTAAGACAAATGTCGGGATGAGCCCTAAAAGAAATGGGCCACGGATCTGCACTCATATCCCCATTAATCTCCCTAATTACTCTAAATTAATTAACTAATTACATCTCTCCCTCCTCTTCGTAATTGAGCCATCATATAGCCAAATGGCTTGTCTCAAAATTGAGACGATTCAACAAGGCTCACCTCCTACATAATAGCCAAATTGGCTAGTCTCTTATACATGAGACAACTCATCTCGCCTAAGGTATTTCGTGGTTTTCCTCAGGCGTAAGACAAATGTCGGGATGAGCCCTATAAGAAATGGGCCACGGACCTATATGCCCTTCCCCATATATATTCCACCTTATTATAAACGATGTATGCCCTAGTTCAGATAATATAAATAGTCTATTAAATATACGAGGTTACTTAATAAGTCGCAAATTGAAAGGACAGGGACCTCTCAAATTGCAGATTAGATTTCACGGCGCTTCTTCCGACGGCCTTCACATGCTTTGTCATCGAACAACAGATGACGGCGTCTTGCCATCCTAACGGCAAACACCAGCCAACTCCTCCTCGCCCCGTTCCGTGATCACTCGATCAATCTCAGCCCCCCTCGCGTATGTGGTACCTAAGAGATTACGTCCAATTTCGGCTTCCCCTTCAAAATTTTCTAGAGCTCCTTCAGAGGAGCAGCGTAACCCGGAGTGAGACTAGTGGCCAACAGGCTTGGAGCTCACATATTTAGTTTTGTACAGCCCCCAACCCCTTGCAAGGACGCGTTTTGCGTACCTTTTAAATTTTCCTCCCAATTCTCCTTCGATTTTTCGATTTTTCGACAACAATTTTATATTAGAGATATTATTTCGTCAGCCAAGAAATGTGGTGAATGATACATTTTGACCACTACATTACGCCTATGTTACAGTTCTTACATTTTTACTCTGTAATGTAGAGAATTTTATTTAAGGGGTTAGGCACAGCTTATAGTAGTAAAATTTTGAAAATATTCAACATTTTTTTTTCCATTGCTCTAGCTTGTATAACAATGAAAATTGGTATGTGTAAAATACTGTCCTTCTGCTAGGTATGAAAAAAAATATTTTTACGATTTAAAAAACTACTACTTTTTTTTTTTTTTTTTTCAAAATTCAAAACGGTGGCAGTTCACTGCGCAGTGACGAAGCGTTTCCCTCATAACTCATAAACTTGTTAACTCTTTTATGTTCTCTCTCATTTATTTTATTGCTGAAACTCGTGTTTACAATATCATGCTCTTTCAACTACATTCCTTAATAAATAATATTTTCTTTTTATTATGTGTTAGAAGAAAATACTGATATTTGACAAATTTTTTAAATGAATTTATTTTTATCAGACAATCTATCAACGACAGAGAAGTGATTTTGCATCATATTGTAGATATGACAGGCATAAATACACACAAAACATGCTCTTTCAACTACATTCCTTAATAAATATTTTTTTTTTTATTTTGAGTTAGAAGAAAATACTGATATTTGACAATTTTTTAAAATGAATTTATTTTTTATCAGACAATCTATCAACGACAGAGAAGTGATTTTGCATCATATTGTAGATATGACAGGCATAAATACACAAAAAACATGCTCTTTCAACTACATTCCTTAATAAATATATATTTTTTTTGAGTTAGAAGAAAATACTGATATTTGGCAATTTTTAAAAATGAATTTATTTTTTATCAGACAATCTATCAAAGATAGAGAAGTGATCTTGCATCATATTGTAGATATGACAGGCATAAATACACACAAAAAATTTCATCACAGAATGTTAGATACATTTTGAGTTATGAGGTAAACGCTTCATCACTGCATAGTGAATTTTGAATTTTGAAAAAAAAAAAAAAAAAAAAAGAAAACATTAAATATTTTTTGAATCGTAAAAATATGTCTATCATATAGCAGAAGGGCTGTGCTTTACAGATACTAATTTTCATTATTGTGCAAGATACAGTAATGGAGGAAAAAAATGTTGAATATTTCCAAAATTTTACTCATTTAAGCTGTCCTAATCTCTTAAGAAGTCTTACATTTGTTATATTGCTGCCACTCAAACATCTTAAAAATCTGCAAACAATACCCTTCAACATGTTTTTTTTTTTTCCTTATTAGAATTCGACTAGGGGAAACCTGTGTAAAACGGCCACCTTAATTTTTTTTAAGTGTTACTTTACAAAACTTTCGGTGTGCTCAAAAGTCTAAATTTAAAGGTGTGCGTTGTATATCATCCAAGGACAGTGATATGGCATTTTTTAAATTTTGAAAAAATATATATATTGTCGAAATTAAAATTTTTCAGAAGTGTAATATAATGGCCGTTTTACACTGGCATCTGTGTAAAACGGCCTAGTGTATATTATGCTAGAAAAAATATGATAGAAAACATATTCAGTTGAAAAATACATATAGTTACACGATATTATTTATTATCGTGAAAGTGGAACATGTTAATCTAATTAACTAAGATCATATAATTGGAAAGAAAGCATTAATATGGTATGAATTATAACATGAATTAGGACATTTAAATTTAATAGTCTAGCGATACAAACCGCAGGTGAAATCATCGTCTGCTACAGGATCAAGTCCAGGAAACTCTTCATGAGCCCATTTCATGCATGACATACAACGAGCCCATCCTTCACCACTAGCTGAAATGGAGTGGATATTTTCTTGACAAAATATGCATTCAGCATCTTCCTCATCGTCTGAATTCTCTTCACTACTTGTAATTTCAATGTTCTTAGTATTCTTCTTTTCCAAAATTATTTTATGATACATGTTTGTTTCTTTTTCTAACTATTTTCTTGAACCTGGCTGCTTCAGCTTTCTCTTTTAGTTTTTCAGCACATGGCATCTATATTCCTTTCTTCAACTCGCCGTCTCAGATTGGTTCTAGACAAATCATACATTTTGCTTGCCTTTGTAGTTGTCATTTTATTTTCCTGAACAGCTTTAATGGCTTCCCTCATATTTTCCCTGCTCCAAGAATTTCTATCGGTGTTCCTAATACGTCTACTTATAGCCTAGTTGATACTGGAAAAGAAACCGAATTACTTGTAGAAGTTCTAGTGTTTCAATGTATTACGTCAGAGATATCAGAGTAAAACCATCAAGCACTGTGTAAAACGGCCACCGTGCATGGCCGAACACATGCATCTAAACAAACAAGCTTATAGCACAACACCGCCATCGTGAAGTAGTTTCGAACACATGCATGTTGAACTTTATAACCTCTATTATATCAAGCAGTAGATAAACATTTCACGTTATGTATATTATTTAAGAAATTATATCAAATAGTAAGTAGATACCTTAGATCAGAACCTCCAAAAACAGTTATCATATCGAAATAATCATAAATTGTGAAGACAGCCATCCACGACTTTACAGACCACTTTCAGAAGCAGTTCTGACGTAGTGCACTACATAATCGGCAATATGGCAATGCTGCTAAAGGTATGCTTACACATGGCCGTTTTACCCAGGTAGGCCGCTTTACACCTGTCTCCCCTACTATGTTTTGAGTTATTATTAAGTATAAAAATGCGAACATATTCTACTTCATTGAAAATTTACGTAAGTAACGCCTTCTTCCGTTACTGGTTTACAATTAGGAAGGAGGAGGTGAATAGTATATTGTGTCACTCTTTAAGATTGACGCATGCGCAGATCAAAGCTGTTTTCTAATTTGTTCCCCTATAGTCAGCAATGGATGCAATGGAGGAGGAAAGAAACTGACCACAGCACCCAATTATCTCCTGGCTTAGTTGCCTCATGAGTGATACCTTATTGGTGTCACTTATGAGGTTCCAACCAATTGACTAAACATGCACACATAATATGTATAATATTATTAATTTGTAGTCTATTAATGGCAATATATTCAACGCAAACTTGCGCCGCGTGAGGTAGGCAACATGGCTTACACTTTCTTCGCTCGCGTATTGTATGCGTGGAGGTCAATGTAACTCGACTGCCGCTTCGTGTCAGAAGGAATTCTACCAGATCATTGCGCATTATGTAAGTCTGCACGAACGTTGTCCGAAGCAATGAAGAATTATTCATTCTCCTTCCGACGACAGCAATGATTCGTTTCATCTGCCGCCAAGGGACCAGGGATCGATTCTCGTCCAGAGAAGTGAACGTCCCACACCTTGGCATGTCAGATGGGTCTTAAGTCTTCCTGCATTACTCCATTTTGTACCGTGCTAACCACAAGTCGAGGGAACCCCGTTAACAAGGATGCATAACCAATATATTGTGAACCGGTCTGAATTTTTTTATATTTTAGTAGGTTATTTTACGACGCTTTATCAACATCTCAGGTTATTTAGCGTCTGAATGAGATGAAGGTGATAATGCCGGTGAAACGAGTCAGGGGTCCAACACCGAAAGTTATCCAGCATTTGCTCATATTGGGTTGAGGGAAAACCCCGGAAAAAACCTCAACCAGGTAACTTGCCCCGACCGGGAATCGAACCCGGGCCACCTGGTTTCGCGGCTAGACGCGTTAACCGTTACTCCACAGGTGTGGGCAACCGGCCTGAAGAGAACAATAGGCGATAAATAAGAAACGAATGTAAAACGAGAACAGAAGCACAAGGGAGATGAAAAAGATAAAAAATAATGACGTACATACAGAAGAAAAGAAAGAGCATAAACTATGAAAAAGAGACTGGCCACGGATTAGGAGGAACAGATTAAAGTAAATGGAAGTGAAATTGAAGGATATAAGACAGAAGAGTAAAAACTGAAGGGTAAAAAGCGAATAAACGATGATGAAATAAAAAATTGTAGCTGATAATGACAAATAATGACTAATACGATTAAGGACGAAAAACTTTGGACGCGGGTACTCCCATGATGTCCAATAATATTATTTGTAAAGATTTCTTGAGATCTATGCAATTATCATAGCAACGTACGAATGGGTAAGACGTTCAACTGTCCATAATTCATTCATGCTCGAAAGATCTCTATTTCTCCAACTTAGGGCCGATTGTATAAACCATTTAATCTTAGATCAGAGGTTAAATTGATCCTTGTTGTAGCTGAACTTGGAATTTTTTGTTGTATAAAGTCTAATCTGAGATTAATTTGTCTCAAACTAAAGTCAACTTTGACTGAAGAAATTTCTCCGATTAAGTTAGATGATCCAAGTTCAGTTATTTCTTTTCCGTTTGAAATATACGAGTGACAGATTGTGCAAATAAAATATCCATTACTATTATTAATATTAATATATATGGTAGGTACATTTATATATATACACTCAGGGACAAAAAAAACCGGACACTTCTATATTTGCTTGTATTTTGTTGCCAATTATTTCAAAATGAAACAAAACCCATTTAAAGAAAATAATGTTCCATTTAGCACCTTATACGACAACATTTGAAAAAAAAATAAAAATCTCTGATGAGAAAATTTACAAAAAATTACAAAGGGCGTATAACTATGGCATCGTTTGGTCTAACTGTTTTATCATTTTATGGTGCCTTAAACATTAAAAACTCTTTTTAGTAACGGGTATTACCCCCTCTGGCTTGAATAACTGCATCCATACGTCTTGGCATGCTCTCAATTTGGTTAGCAATGTCTTCTTGGGGAATAAGTTCCCATTCTTCGCCAAGTGCTCGCCTCAACTCTTGTAACGATTCTGATCTCGGTGTCTATTCTTAACACGCCGTCCCAGCATGTCCCACACGTGTTCAATTCGGTTCATGTCTGGACTCCTTGCTGGCCATGGAAGAACATGGATTCCCACTTCTTGGAGATAATCTCCGACCGCATGGGCAATATGCGGCCGTGCATTATCATGCATTAAAACAAAATTATCGCCTACAAATTGGCCAAATGGCACAACATGATCAGCCAAACATTCATTTATATACCTATCAGCTGTTAGTCTTCCATTTTCAACAAAAACCAACTCTGTACGAGCATCCGTACACACTCCTGCCCAAACCATCACTCCACCACCTCCATACGGCACATTTTGGGAAATGCAACACTGTGAAAATCGTTCTCTCCTCCTTCTCCAAACACTTTCACGTCCATCAGGTGAGCACAGATTGAAACGGGACTCATCGGGGAACAGAACACAGCTCCACTGTCCATTTCTCCAATCCCTGTGATCATTTGCAAAACGCAGTCGTTCAACTCGATGCATCCTGAGAAGTCTGGGACCAGTTGCAGGTCTACTTGATATCAGTCCACTTGCTTTCAACCTCCTTCTAACTGTTTTGGCCGAAATTGGGCGTCCATGCATGTTAACAAATTGCTGGGCTACACTAGTAGCTGGCAGGTTGCGCTCCCTAAGAACTCCCAACACCCTATACCTGTCTTCATTTGGATTTGTAGCTCTTGGACGACCCGAACCTGGTCTTCTGGGATATTCTAGGGTCTCTCTATACCGTTTTATGGCTTCATGGGTTGTGCTTCTAGCCATATTCATAACATTTGCAATGTAACGTACACTGCGTCCATCATCGTAAAGGGCTACAGCTCGAGCCACATCTTCAGGTCGCATCTTGTTTTAAGACAAATGTTACAACCCCACTTAAACTCAGAAAATTTAAAAATAAAGAAATAACGAATGATAACGATAATGAAGCACAAAATGGTTGAGACAAAATTGTTATAGCAGAGACTCCGAAAGCAAAATTGGAATATTTGGTTGTAATGGCTTGTTTATAAAACAAAAAACAATCAACAATGTATACACATCTCCATAACAACAGATGGCTGCCATAATATTGTATGAGAAGATAATATTTTGCAAAATACCAGCAAATATTAAAGTGTCCGGTTTTTTTTGTCCCTGAGTGTATATATATATATTTTTTTTTCAATTTCTTGCCTTAATATACAAACAATCTTATATTTTATAAGGCTCTATCGTGTTCAGCAGTATCAAATAACAACCTATAATTATATTATGTTTATAACCATTAATTATTAATGGATATGATAGGTAGATTCATAAATTTTCAATTAACTGTATTACTAAACGAAAATTGTCGTTTTACAAAGCTTTATTATGTTTAGCAGTATCAAACACCATAACATGATAACAATTTGGAAAACGATCAATCTTCTTCTTATTGTCCGCCATTATTTACATGGCACAAAACAAACCAGTGTCTCCAACAGAGTGTACGGAAGGTCGCCAAAAATAGTTGTAAAGTCGTTAGATTTCTCATTATCAACAAAGAAAGATTAAATTTTGTCACTATGGGGTGCTAAAAAAAAGTCGCTAAATCCTTATTTAAGCAATATAAAAGTTAAAAGAAACTGTTGTTGAAAAAGCGTTAAAGTCGCTAAATTGGCGACACTGAACAAACCTGTACAACATGGCCCGCGCATCACATATTTCACCTCTTTATGCGATGTTGCCAAATCCTTTTCACGTGAACTTAGATTATATTTTAACCTAGGTAATTTGATCGCAGAAAAGTTTTATACAATAGAAGAAGTGTCTGAACTCGGTTCACTTTTCGATCTTCGATCAAAGTTGATCTTTAGTCAGGGAGTTTTATACAATTGGTCCTTAGACTAATTTATTTTTGTACCTCAGCAACGTAACTACAATCTTGAACTTCTTTCAACTTACACGGATTCGTGTAGAATCTTAATTTTTCAAATCTTCGGACTCATGCTTCAATCCTACAAATGTAGGCAAGGTCTTCATTCATAAACTGGACATTCATGTGTAGCGTAGAAACACAGATGTGACCTTTCTACATAAAAAACTACAGACCTAAACCTGTATGTAAAACTTAGGTATATTCACTCATAAAATAACACTCATATTTGTATACTTACAAAAGTAGGTATCTTCACTCATAAAATTATATTCATATTTATATAGAGTACGTAGAAAAACGTAGGTATCTTCATAAAGCTACACTTACATACATAGGAATGTATCTTCAATGACAAAATTACTCATATTTCAATACGTCTAATTTATATAACACAAGCTTTCAACATAGTAACGGAGGTATGATCCTCATTCATAAAAGTGCAGACTCATGCGATTATCGTAGAAACAATGGCATGATCTTCATTTGTCTCAAGTGCAGACTCATGGCTCTAACATAGGAACGTATGAATGATTCAGATTTGACTCATGCCTGTTACCTATCAACGTACGTATATCTTCATTGTCTGAACTGCAGATTCATGATTGTATGATATTCATTGTCTGAACTGTACTCATCCTTGTATGATCTTCATTTGTCTGAACTGCAGACTCATGGTTGTATGATCTTCATTTGTCTGAACTGCAGACTCATGGTTGTATGATATTCATTGTCTGAACTGCACTCATCCTTGTATGATCTTAATTTGTCTGAACTGCAGACCCATGGTTGTATGATCTTCATTTGTCTGAACTGCAGACTCATGGTTGTATGATCTTCATTTGTCTGAACTGCAGATTCATGATTGTATGATATTCATTGTCTGAACTGTACTCATCCTTGTATGATCTTAATTTGTCTGAACTGCAGACTCATGGTTGTATGATCTTCATTTATCTCAACTGCAGACTCATGGTTGTATGATATTCATTGTCTGAACTGCACTCATCCTTGTATGATCTTCATTTGTCTGAACTGCAGACTCATGGTTGTATGATCTTCATTTGTCAACTGCAGACTCATGGTTGTATTCATTGTCTGAACTGCATTCATCCTTGTATGATCTTCATTTGTCTGAACTGCAGACTCATGAGTGTATGATATTCATTGTCTGAACTGCACTCATCCTTGTATGATCTTCATTTGTCTGAACTGCAGAATCATGGTTGTATGATATTCATTGTCTAAACTGCACTCATCCTTGTATGATCTTCATTTGTCTGAACTGCAGACTCATGGTTGTATGATATTCATTGTCTGAACTGTACTCATCCTTGTATGATCTTCATTTGTCTGAACTGCAGACTCATGGTTGTATGATATTCATTGTCTGAACTGCACTCATCCTTGTATGATCTTCATTTGTCTGAACTGCAGAATCATGGTTGTATGATATTCATTGTCTAAACTGCACTCATCCTTGTATGATCTTCATTTGTCTGAACTGTAGACTCATGTTTGTAACTTAGCAACATATGTACGATCTTCATTTGCCTTAACTGCAGATTTATGCTTGTGACCTACCAACGTACGTTAATTTGCCTAAACTGTAGACTCATGTTTGTAACCTAGAGACGTATGTATGACCTTCATTTGTCTCCACTCCAGACTCAAGCTTATGTGCTAGCAATTTGTTTTAACTTCATTTCTCCCACATGCAGACTCTTGCTAGTAACCTAGCAACGTAGGAAATTGCAGACAAGAGATTTGGGGACCACAGCGGTTTTATCGGTCAGTTGACCCGGCCGGCCGGCCGTTCGATACTTCCTGCCACAATTAAGGACTCAGTCGGCAGTCTGACTGTACCTGGCTGGCGCCTCGCTCGTCCCCCAGGGTGGAGAGGAAATGAAAAAGGCAGGAAGCGAGGGGTCGCGGAGATAAGGGTGCGTGCAGGATGCTTCGAATTACAATTACATCGCAGAACGGCTTTCAATTTCCCGACGCACGAAAACTTCGATTATCGCGTTCTTATAGTAAACTTCTTGGAGCCGATATGGCGCAGTGCAAACTGTTCAAGCGACGCTTATTCTTATCAAGTCAGTTCGCGACACGTCACTGATACCTCGAATTTAGTATATAAAGCGACCGTAGACAAGTATTTTGTTCCATGAACCAGACTGGGTCCCAGGCGTTACACCCCGAGACATTTCGCCCAGAACCCAGCATGATCCAATTTAATTTTCACCCAACTACTTTATTATGTCCTACACTATTACACCCGTAGTCATTTCGCCCGATTTTTAATTTAGTCCAAAACATTTTTATGTTCAGTTTCACATTTCGGTTAACTGTTATGTTACATTATAATGTGAAATTTTACATTTCACCTCATTTTCAATTTCGATTATGATGACCAATTTAACATTATTTGTCCATAAAATGTTTAACAAGATATGTTTCATTGTCACCGTCACTCTCGTAGGCTTCATTTTAATGTTCATGATATAATTTCAGCTTTAAACTAACAGTTTTCAAGTATGTTAAGACATCGTTATTGGTTTTGTACTGTTCATAGTTTCGAACAATAGTCTCCAGCTGTATTTGACTTTCTTGGATATTTCTTCTTTAAGGGGTTAGGTATAGCTAGCTTACAGCAGTAAAATTTTGGAAATATTCAACATTTTTTTCCTCCATTACTGTATCCTGTATAATAATGAAAATTAGTATGTGTAAAACACTGTTCTTCTGCTATATGACAAAAATATTTTTACGATTTAAAAAAATTATTTACATTTTTTTTTTTTTTTTTTTTCAAAATTCAATTCACTGTGCAGTGATGAAGCGTTTCCCACATAACTAAAAAACTATCCAACTTTCTGTGTTGAAATTTTTTGTGTATTTATGCATGTTATATGTACTGTACAATATGGTGCAAGATCACTTCTCTACCTTTGATATATTGTCTGATGAAAAATAAATTCATTTAAAAAATGATCAAGTATCAGTATTTTCTATTACACAAAATAAAAAAAAATATATTATTTATTAAGGAATGTAGTTGAAAGAGCATGATATTGTAAACATGAGTTTCAGCAATAAAATAAAACAGAGAGAATATGAAAAAGTTAACAAGTTTATGAGTTATAAAGGAAACGTTTCGTCACAGCACAGTGAACTTGCACCATTATGGCTTTGAAAAAAAAATATATATTTATTTACCGTATATATTTTTTTAAATCGTAAAAATATATTTTTTTTTTCATATAGCAGAAGGACAGTGTTTTACACATAACAATTTTCATTATTGTACAAGATACAGTAATGGAGGAAAGAAATGTTGAATATTTCCAAAAAAAATTTACTGCTGTAAGCTGTACTTAACCCCTTAAAGGATAAATAATGTTTGTGTGTCCTCCATCTAACTGAGCAATCGCCACTTCATTTTGTCTTTGGTCCAAACGTATATGCTCATTAAATTTCCAAATTGACGTATGATGCATAACAACGGACTTCTGAAAATCTTGCGTGCCAACTTTCTGGAGCATTATTGGTTCTCTGATCCCGGTTAAAACCTCGTCGTAGACATTCCACATTTCAGGAGCAAAGCTCGGGTGGGAAGTGTAACTTAAATTTACTATGTTTGTAGTGTGTGTCTACTATGTTTCCCAGAAAGCATATGGCAATATTTCTGTTAAAAATGGGAGAAATGTGACAAGACTAAAATAATATAGGACGAAAAATATTGGTATAATTACTCGTAGCTTAAAGTTAAATGAAAAAACATCGAGCGAAATGTCTTTGGGTGTAATAAATTGGCCGAAACGTCTGGAAACGGCCAGACTTAATCCACAAATACTTCACAGAAATCATAGATACGCCTATCACCCAGACACTCTGATGAACAAGCGTAACGTTGTAGCAAGGAACACAGGTCGGATCTACCGCACCTAGATTGTTACAATTCCATCAGATATACAGTACTAGAACTAGAAGAAAAAAGCTAACAAATCCTGAGAGAGAGAGAGAGAGAGAGAGAGAGAGAGGAACATAGGTTAAGGGTGTTTGAGAATAAGGTGCTTAGGAAAATATTTGGGGCTAAGCGGGATGAAGTTACAGGAGAATGGAGAAAGTTACACAACACAGAACTGCACGCATTGTATTCTTCACCTGACATAATTAGGAACATTAAATCCAGACGTTTGAAATGTGCAGGGCATGTAGCAAGTATGGACGAATCCAGAAATGCATATAGAGTGTTAGTTGGGAGGCCGGAGGGAAAAAGACCTTTAGGGAGGCCGAGACGTAGATGGGAAGATAATATTAAAATGGATTTGAGGGAGGTGGGATATGATGATAGAGACTGGATTAATCTTGCACAGGATAGGGAGCGCTGGCGGGCTTATGTGAGGGCGGCAATGAACCTGCGGGTTCCTTAAAAGCCAGTAAGTAAGTAAGTAAGTATGTATGTATTCATTCGTCCCGCGCCGTGGCCTGCCTAGGACTCACGTTACGGAATGCGTGCTGGTTCGAGTCCTCGTGGGGGAAGAAATTTTCTCATGAAATTTCGGCCAGTGTATGGGACCGGTGCCCACTCAGCATCGTGATGCACTTGGGGAGCTGCGATAGGTAGCGAAATCCGTTTGCGAATGCCAGCTATAACGGCTGGGGGGATCATCGTGCTAACCATACGATACTTCATCCATCTCTGCTTCGGCATGTTGTTATTGCATCCAGCGCCTCAGTTACAATAGCTACTTAAGAATTCTATGTATCAATGGAATATTAGTCTTTCAGCAGAAGATCTCCTTTAAAAGAGCAGTCACTTGTTCTACCGACGACGTCGTAGGAACTACAGTACTTTCCAAAAGCAGAGGGCAGGCAGGCAGGCGGCCGCTTCCTCTGGTACAGGAGTCCGCCCCGTCTATTTGTCTCTGGGTGCATTACCGTTAATTGATATGCTGAAGTGTTGGAGGGGTCGAGGGCGGCGCAGCACAATGACTCACGAGCGTGTGGACAACAGTGCGCAGTCCAGGAAGTTTCGCATAAACGAATTCATGAATGATATTGACCTCCAGGGCCATGTGTCATTCATGAAGCCCTCAAAATGGCGTCCGTCCTGAAGCCTAACGGGCTTTTGGGATCAGCGATGTTGATGATCTGTTCCGGGTGGAAGTTAATGATTAAAGCGAAGGACGGACAGCTCGACATGCGTACGTGAGCCCGATGTTACGAAACAGCGTTTACATACTGCATGAAGTCTGCGTAAAGCGCCTGAAATGTAAGCAAAGAATGAGTAGCCTATAGATCTTGCACATTGTTCAGTATAAAAACTACTTTTAATAAAACGACGACAACCATTTTGTGTTTCTTGATTATGTTAGAGCTTTCGACAAAGTTAAAGGAAACTTCACATTTCATATACTGTATTCAGGGACGTCGCTAGGGGGTTGCGAAAGGGTGCGCAACAGGGGCGGCTTTTGGGGTAGTGCCAGTGTGCCATGGCACCGCCAATGAAATAAACAAAAAATAATATCCTAAAAAGCAGTTGTAATAGTTTATTTCTACACTTTTATTCGTATTTCATCTGAACGAGCGCGCGCACAGATCGGGACGCACTCTTGCAGCGTTTTTCCGAACTTTGGAGCCACTTCTGTGTGGCACGGCCTACGTCCATATAACACTATACAAAAGGCTACTGATTCTAGCTTATATACGTTTCTTATAGCAGACTTTGAGCCGAATTCAGTTTGACTCAATAGTTAATATTTCGCCCGCTAGAGCACAGTAATGCAGATATTCTCTCTAGATGGCAGAATTGTTCGAGACGTTAGGCAGAAATCATCAACAGCAGACTTGCACCAAAACACAAGTTAAAGTTCCGCGCCAAATGTTAATGTAACGTTGCCAATTCAAAACTAATGCACATAGCTTGGATTTGAATGTGTAAAGTATTATCCGTTTAACTATATTGAATGCAGAGATAGTCATGGTTCTTTTTAGAAAGATAAATATTTTTTTCATATTATGTAACACTGTTTCTTAATGTTGTGTAATATTTGTTTTATTTTGCGGCAACTAAATATCGCTACACTGTTGCTATAGTATTGATGCTTTTGTTAACGATACATGAGATCTGTGCAGGAAATGAACATGTGTTATTCAGGCCGCTGCCTTGGATTCATCGGCCTGTTAAATAAAGTGCAAACGTGTTCGTTTATTATCTATATCACTGTTTATCTCGTGTGTTTTTGCCAGTAATTTTATTAGTTATAAAAGTGATTTGTATTTGACTAAAAATACTATGAAAGTTTTGATTATCTGTATCCGTAAATTTCGTTATTAGTTTCGGAAATGTTATTGTAACTGTTACTAGATGCATTATTAACTGTACACCTGGTAAAATATCTGGTTTAATTAATATGTTTTATTTAACATAATGCAAACATGAGCTGCGATTATCAGTTTCACTAGGGTAATTTGCGTAAGACCTTTTTTCATTTTTAGCACCACTACCATAATGCCTCACCGGCCGCCACTGGTGCGCAAGCACCCCATAAAAAATCGGAGCACCACTTTCCGGACCCCAAAGGTTATTTAAAGCCCTGATTTGGGCAATTTATTAAAAAAAATACTCGGCATAAGTTATTTTGAAGAACAAAAACGAACATATTCCTGTAAGTGTATAAAACAAATTTCATTAAACGCGAGAAATAAAAACTAGCCATTATTCAAACTGTACATAACATTTGACATTTTACACGATTCACAGTTAAACTCAAATCAACGTTAATCTTGTTTTTATTCCATCACTAAATAGCGTTACATCTGCTTGAACGCAGTTAGCATCATTGTACAAAAAAAAATATAAATAAAATAAAATAAAATAAAATACAGGCCAAAAAATGCTAAGTATATTCATCCATCAATTCAGAATGAAATCTTAAATGTCATTGCTTATGTTACTCTTGAAGTTCTGAGCAAACAAATAAACAGCGCTATTTATGGTAGACGAAACTAAAGATGTAAGTAAAAATTCATGAACGCTTTTTAGGTTTTAGACCAGCTAGGCTAACACGCCACTTCACTTTGTATAATAATAATAATAATAATAATAATAATAATAATAATAATAATAAACAGATGTATATTATGTGTGCAAGTGCATGAGAGAACATTTTGGATTTTTTATGTACCACATTTTTACAACTCGCACCCCATACGCACCCCCCTTGCTCTGATCCTGGCGACGTCACTGACTGTATTAGAGCAAAAATGATGATGCCATATTTACTTACTTACTGGCTTTTAAGGAACCCGGAGGTTCATTGCTGCCCTCACATAAGCCCGCCATCGGTCCCTATCATAAGCAAGATCCACCATCATGTTCCACCTCCCTCAAATCCATTTTAATATTATCTTCCCATCTACGTCTCGGCTTCCCCAAAGATCTTTTTCCCTCCGGCATCCCGACTAACACTCTATATGCAAGTCTGCATTAGCCCATACATGCTACATGCCCTGCCCATCACAAACGTCTGGATTTCTTCTTCTTCACTTCATGGTATAGGCAATCAAATGCCTGTTCCGTCTGCAAAGTCCTCCAGCCATCGTTTTCTAGGTCTGCCCACCGATCTTCTTCCTTTAGGATGATATTGCATTATTTGTTTAGTAAGTCTGGTATCTGGCATTCTATCGTCATGTTCTTTCCAATTTTGTTTAAAATCTTTTAATCTTTCATTTATATTTAAAATTTCTAACTCTTCTCTTATGCTTTCATTTGTTATTAAGTCTCTCTTCGTACATCCCTTCACATTTCTTAGAAATTTCACTTCTGTCGTCTGGATTTAATGTTCATAATTATGTCAGGTGAAGAATATAAAATGCGTGCAGTTCTATGTTCTGTAACTTTCATTCCTCTTAGCCCCAAATATTTTCCTAAGCACCTTATTCTCAAACACCCTTAACTTATGTGCAAGTTTCACAAACATAAAGAACAACCGGTAATATAACTGTTTTATAAATTCTAACTTTCAGATTTTTTGACAGCAGACTGGATGATAAAAGCTTCTCAACCGAATACTAACAGGCATTTCCCATATTTATTCTGTGTTTAATTTCCTCTCGAGCATCATTTATATTTGTTACTGTTGCTCCAAGATATTTGAATTTTTCCACCTCTTCAAAGGATAAATTTCCAACTTTTTATATTTCCATTTCGTACAATATTCTGTTCACGAAACATAATCATATACTTTGTCTTTTCGGGATTTACTTCCAAATCTATCTCTTTACTTGTGTAAAATTGTCATCAAACCTTATCTCCATCAGAATATCAAACCTATTGTTTTCTGTTAATGATATCTTGTTTCATGTTGATTTCATTAATAAAACTGCTTCGATAATATAGGGACTAACAAAATATATCAACAATAAAATTGTTGCCATAGTAACCATAACCATAGTGCTTCTGCACAAACCAAATGAAATATTACATAAAAATATATATGATCTTTCATAAAATGATATTTAAAAACTACAGGGCGTCATTAAAAATGTTCTCGATGATGCCATAACTTGCACAACAATGATCTCAAAATATTTTGTTTCTATAAAAATATTCCTTTATAAATATAAGGTTTAACGTGCCTGACATGTCCATGTTTTCTGAATTTCACTTTTATTCTACTCACAATTGACTTAGAAACAGGTGGCCCATTTGGATGAGTTTCATTAAAATGTATGCATACCTCTTGTGTAAAACTTTTGTCATCAAATCCTATCCCCATCAGAATATCAAACCTCTAATTTTCTGTTAATAATATCTTGTTTCATGTTGATTTCATAAATAAAACTCCTTCGATAATATAGGGACTAACAAAATACGAGTATATCAACAATAAAGTTGTTACCATAGTAACCGTAACCATGGTGTTTCTGCACAAAACAAATGAAATATTACATAAAAAGAATATGATCTTTCATAATATTATATTAAAAAACTACAGGACGTCATTTAAATGTTCTCGATGACGTCATAATTTGCACAACAATAGTAGCAAAAATATTTTGTTTCTATAACAAAAATCCCTTTTAAATATACAGTAAGGTTTGACGTGTCTGAACTTTTCTGTCCAAAATCCCCTTGCAATTTGAAACACCATGCATTTTGAAACCTTAATAACAAAATATTATATTCCTCGAACAAACACAGCACCTTCTAGAAACATTTGAACGTCGACCTGTGCAATGCTGTTATACCACATCTAAAATGATTGATGTTTTGTATCTTAAATTCAATGTTTTGTAGTTAAGTTTTTGTTTCAGAGAGCGCCTCAAATTCCACAAAATGAGACACTTTACTTTTTGCGGCCGTTCACATAATCTTTGCTAATTCAAAAGATAATTATGTAGTGCTGGGAAAAGTGGCAGAGGTAAAAACTGTGTTCACACTGGTTTATGTCGATTTGATTTTCTTCTGTATGAATTATTGTAATGGGAGAAATACTTATGTCCTTTCACAAACGAGCAGATTTTCCGTAAGTTGTCAATAAATAATAACAGTTTTTTTTTTTTGTGGAAATTGACTTATGCCACTATTCCCAAGTATTGCAGAATTCATAAAGAGTAATATTTTCAATACGTAGCAAAATAATCTGGAATGGAAATATCTACAGAAAAATTTAAAAGTTGACTTTTTTTTTACTTCGTTACTTAACGACCTTGCATCAACAACTAGGTTATTTAGTGTTGATGGGATTGGTGATACTGAGATGGCATTTGGCGAGATGAGGCCGAGCAGATAATCACCGCAAACAGGTATCGAACCCACGCTCGAGTACAGCTCCGGATTAGCCTGAACTATTCTTCTTAATGTATTAGAACATTAGATCATTTTTTACCGTTTATATTATGAGCTACGTTTTTTATGTCATATTTATATCCTTTACAGCATTCATTTGTAAGAAAATTGTAAATTGATGTTACGGAAGGTGGCCTTATCAAAAACTACAGAGCTTCGAACCGAGAATCATTTTGCTGAAACTACTTTAAGGTTCGATCTTCCTGTCGTATGGAAATAAACAGAATTATTATGAAACAAAGCCTGGTATAGCTGCAACCCGAGGGGGCAATTCTGTGCAATCTATGACACCATAAAAACACTGCGTCTCCCGTTTAACTGAGCTGCCCAACAGAATTCGGATGACCTCTTTATAAAATAGTGAGAATGTGGGAGTAGGGGGAGAGACGTTCCAAGCGAATATGTGTGCCATTCATGCCCGGCACATCATAGCATACGCTGTATAATTCAGACCTCCCACACTGTTCCACACACAGCAATTGAATTCCTAATGGCGGACAACCCCCACTGAGGAATATTTGAGTTACTGTTATTTCAGACCAACGGGCTCGCGTCCAATTAATGCAGTAATGCATTGTGGGTATACCTGACATTCGCCTTACAGCTAGGGGAAATCTAAAAAAAAAAAAACAAGGTCCCAGGCTGATCCACAGATAGAACCTCCAAAGTCATAGGCCTCGTCGGACATTTCGTCCACAAACACTTTCATCCCATCGGACATTTCGTCCACAAACAGCTTCGTCCACATATTGTTTCGTGCCATCGGACATTTCGTCCACATATTGTTTCGTCCCATCGGACATTCTGAACCACATACAGCTTCGTTCACATATTGTTTCGTCCCATTGGACATTTCGTCCACAAATTGTTTCGTCCCATCGGACATTCCGTCCACAAACAGCTTCGTCCACATATTGTTTCGTCCCATCGGACATTTCGTCCACAAACAGCTTCGTCCACATATTGTTTCGTCCCATTGGACATTTCGTCCACAAATTGTTTCGTCCCATCGGACATTCCGTCCACAAACAGCTTCGTCCACATATTGTTTCGTGCCATCGGACATTTCGTCCACATATTGTTTCGTCCCATCGGACATTCCGAACCACATACAGCTTCGTTCACATATTGTTTCGTCCCATTGGACATTTCGTCCACATATTGTTTCGTCCCATCGGACATTCCGTCCACAAACAGCTTCGTCCACATATTGTTTCGTCCCATCGGGCATTTCGTCCACAAACAGCTTCGTCCACATATTGTTTCGTCCCATTGGACATTTCGTCCAAAACATTTTTCGTCCCATCGGACATTCCGTCCACAAACAGCTTCGTCCACATATTGTTTCGTCCCATCGGACATTTCGTCCACAAACAGCTTCGTCCACATATTGTTTCGTCCCATCCAACATTTCGTCCACAAACAGCTTCGTCCACATATTGTTTCGTCCCATTGGACATTTCGTCAACAAATTGTTTCGTCCCATCGGACATTCCGTCCACAAACAGCTTCGTCCACATATTGTTTTGTCTCATTGGACATTTCGTCCACAAACAGCTTCGTCCACGTATTGTTTCGTCCCATCGGACATTTCGTCCACAAACAGCTTCGTCCACATATTGTTTCGTCCCATCGGACATTTCGTCCACATATTGCTTCGTCTCATTGGACATTTCGTCCACAAACAGCTTCGTCCCATCGGACATTTCGTCCACATATTGTTTCGTCCCATCGGACATTTCGTCCACAAACAGATTCGTCCACATACTGTTTCGTCCCATCGGACATTTCGTCCACAAACAGCTTCGTCCACGTATTGTTTCGTCCTGTCGGACATTTCGCCCACTATAATGTTTCGTTCTAACCTGAGTTTTGTTCCTAAATGAATTTGGTCCATTGCAATAATACCTTTTGTTGTCTGTTGTTTTGGAGTTATGATGAAAGAATACAGCAGGCTTTTTTTTTTTTTTTTACAGATTTGGTAATTATGGTCTTAATTCTAAATCGGGACCTTCATTTTGGTCATCACCTTCCGTGTATAATTTCTGGACCTTCATTTCTGTCATCACCTTCCGTGCATAATTTCTGGACCTTCAAGGCCTGTTATTATTCGGTTGAGAAGCTTTTATCATCCAGTCTGCTGTCAAAAAATCTGAAAGTTAGAATTTATAAAACAGTTATATTACCGGTTGTTCTTTATGGTTGTGAAACTTGGGCTCTCACTTTAAGAGTGGAACTTAGGATAAGGATGTTTGAGAATAAGGTGCTTAGGAAAATATTTGGGGCTAAGAGGGATGAGAGTTATAGAACATAGAACTGCATGCATTGTATTCTTCACCTGACACAATATGAACATTAAATCCAGACGACATAAATGAAATTTCTAAGAAATGTGAAGGGATGTACGAAGAGAGATTTAATAACAAATGAAAGCATAAGAGAAGAGTTAGAAATGTTTAATATAAATGAAAGATTAAAAGATTTTAAACAAAATTGGAAAGAACATGACGATAGAATACCAGATACCAGACTTACTAAACAAATAATGCAATATCAACCTAAAGGAAGAAGATCGGTCGGCAGACCTAGAAAACGATGGCTGGAGGACTTTGCAGACGGAACAGGCATTTGATTGCCTATACCATAAGAAGAAGAAGAAGAAGAAGAAGAAGAAGAAGAAATCCAGATGTTTGAGATGGGCAGGGCTTGTAGCATGTATGGGCTAATGCAGAAATGCATATAGTTGGGATGCCGGAGGGAAAAAGACCTTTGTGGAGGCCGGGAAATAGATGGAAAGATATTAAAATGGATTTGAGGGAGGTGGAATATGATGGTAGAGACTGGATTAATCTTGCTGAGGATAGGGACCGATGGCGGGCTTATGTGAGGGCGGCAATGAACCTCCGGGTTCCTTAAAACCAGTAAGTATTATTATTATTATTATTATTATTATTATTATTATTATTATTATTATTATTATTATTGTGACGGCCACGTGAGGTTCGATCTCACGACCGACGGAGGAAGGGCTAAGTCAGCCGTGACGGACAGGTTGCGCGCGCATCTGCTTACTGGGGCATGTGCTGTGGGGAGAAAGGGGAAAGACCGACCGCGGCAGAGGGGAGATATCCGGATGATTCGAGAGTAGAATCTTTCGCGAACTCTCCAGAAACTATAGTTTGGTTATAAAAGAGAAGACGCAAGTGAACGACAGTCAGTCAGTCAGTAAGGCAGTGTTGTTAAATTCAGTGGAGAGCAAGCCAGACAGTCTTGTGTAGCAGTGAAGCCAGCTTCGAGACCAGAGCGCGACTTGAGTTGTGTCCGTAACTGTGGAGCCTGAAGCCCGGAGTTCGAGTGCAGTGGACAGCAGTTGGGGGACCTGAGTTCGAAGTGCAGCGGATCGTCTCTGAAGGTCTGGGGTTCGAGATTCTGTGAACGCAAGTGACTGAGCTAGAAGAACTAGCCAAGACAAACGAGCTGTGAACTGAGAACTGACAGTTCTGTGTTGTAAATAGTGCTTTGTGAATATTAGTTAAGATTAACAGTTCATTGTTCGTAATAGTCCAAGTAAATTGTCATTGTCGTCTGTGGAGTGCACTAACGAATACTGTGTTACTGTGTGGAGAGCAAATCCTATTGTTGAGATAATAAAATTACATTGTTGTTCAGTATAAAAATTTACATTATTATTATTAAAGAAATTTAGATACCAATAATGGATAAAACAGTTTATAGCACACGATAGTAATCGGATTTTATGCGCTAGTGGAAATTACCACCCTTGGCTTCGCCTCGACCGCTAAATACTCCGCTCGCGGATAAAATCTGGTATTACTCTCTTCCCACTATGAATTACTACCATTCTGATTAGACCAAAACGTATGTATATTGTAAGTTAATTAGTGGACAAAGTGTAAATATTGAACCAAAAATGATCGTGTACATAAAGTAGTGGATCAAATATAGTACTGGACGAAACATTATAGTGGACGAAATGTTCGTGGATATAAGATAGAGGACGAAGTGTAATACTGGGCGAAAAAGATCGTGGACGAAATGTCCGAGGACGTAAAGTAGTGGACGAGAAGTCCTGAAAGCCCCAGGACAAGCTCATTCGTAACGCTTTGGTATGTACAGCACGAGACAAAAGAGCACATCCATTGGGAAAGAGTGGAGAGCTGTGGAAGAGCTATCCAACGAGTACTTTGCTTTCTCAATGACACTCATTTAACCACATCCGTGTTGTTTCTCTATTAACCCACACACTGAAAATTACTTTTGTGCGAGATAGTGCGTATTTGCTTGTTTTCCGCACAGAACCAATACGCGGTAAGTGTGAAATACCACATTCAGTATTCCCAACGTAACACACATAACAATTTCCCTCTTCTTACCGCTCAAGCGCGACATTCATTTTACTGCTTTAGGCTTGTAACATATTATTTTTAGAGACGTTTAACATAGTAATAATTATAAATTGGAAACTTACCACTGCAATTTCACCTAAATTGCAATGTTAATTATTCTTTTTAAATATTTGCAAAAATTAAGTAAAGTCTACTACTCCACGAAACTTATTGCATTCCTGATACAAGTAACATTATGGAAGCCGTGAAAAAAATCAACAAGATTCCAGATGCGGATGTTATTACTGCAATATGTTATATAAATAATATTGTTAAAATATTAAAATGAAAAATAAATCATTACATAATCTTACCGTTTGTTTTAAGTTCGCATTTATAGACTGGGGGAAAAAAAAGACAGACGTATATCACGGCCTGCTGGAGTATAGTAAACACAGAAAACATTTATAGCAACAATGTTGAAGAAAGATATTTTGGTTTTCCGAAGTTGCCGTCATTAAACCGAAACCAAGATGGAGATTTCATTGCAACTAATTAGAAATTCGTCTTTCAGGTATGTAATAAACGATCTTCGCACAAAATAATGTACGATACACGAGCGGTATGTTTGTTTTCATGTTCTCGGAAATTAAAAAAGCTCAACTACGTTTCGCTTTTTCAATCTTTTCCTCGACCATGAAAACGTCAACATACCGCTCTTGTAACGTATATTACTACTGTAGTTTGAAAAGGTTCTTATGGTTGCAGACATGGGTTCCTCCGCTACACGTGTGACTTCAATTCCCCGGATCCCTGCCGGTCTTTCTAGGCATTCATGAACAGAAGCGCGCAACAAATTTGTCCCGTCGGACCAGATTTTTCAATCGATAGCGGCCGGCGAGTGTTAGAAGCAATGAGGTGCGCTAACAAGGGGAAGCAAGGACGCAGGCAGGTGATTGTGCGATGCCACGGTTCACAGACCACTCCTGACGGGAGGCATAATCGAGAAGACAGCTTGCATTAGTGCAGCGTACACGGCGAGATGTGGAGGGTAGAGACTTAGTGACATGATAGCGTTAGCGAGGGTAGGACTACTACGAGGGGAAAATGAGGGGTATAAAATAAGTAAATAAATAAAACAGGCTAGTAGTGCATGAAACACAAACGAGGACGGAAACAGCAAGGAAAAAATTAGAAGGTAAAGACGGCGCATAGACAGAACAACGGCCTTATAAATTACAGGCAGGCAGGCAGACAGATAGGTAGACATACTGTAGATATGAGACAGACTGGCAGGTAGATTGGTAGATATGCAGGCAGGCAGAAAGGCAAGGCGGACTGGACAGATAAAACAGATTAGACATTCAAACAAGACACGTGTAGATGTAGATGGATCGGTAGATAAGTAGATAGGTGGATGGAAAGAGATAGATAGTTAGGTGGGCTATGTAGGTTAGGCAGGGTAGGTAAGTTGTATAGGTAGGTATGTTGGGTGGGTAGGCAGACAAAGACAGAGATACTACATAACCACAAAGACGGACTGATAGACAGATACATACAAACATACACAGAGGGTTCGATGAATGAATCGATGGGTGGATGGATCGGTGATGGATGGATGGATAGATGGATGATGAATAGGTGGGTGGATGGATGGATCGATGATGGATGAGTAGATGGATCGAAGATGGATGAATGGGTGGGTGGATGGATTGATGGATCGACGATGGATGAGTGGACTAATAGATGGATCGATAATGGATTGAGTGAATGAATCGATGATGAATGGGTGGGTGGATGATGGACCGATGATGGATGAGATGGATCGGAGATGGATGGATGGATGGATGGAATGATGGATGGTTCGATAAAGGGTGGACGGATAGATGATGGATGGGTGGATGGATGGATCGATGAGTCGACAGATCGATGGGTTGATGGATGGATGAGTATATGGACCGATGACTTGTTAGTTGGTTATTTAACGACGCTCTATCAACTACGAGGTTATTTAGCGTCGATGAGATTGGTGATAGCGAGATGAGGCCCAGGATTCGTCATAGATTACCTAGCATTCACCTTACGGTTGGGGAAAAGCTCGGAAAAGTACCCAACGAGGTAATCAGCCCAATCGGGGATCGAATCCGCGCCCGAGCGCAACTTCAGACCGGCAGGCAAGCGCCTTAACCGACTGAGCCACGCCGGTGGCTGGATCGATGATGGATGGATGGATCGATGATTGATGGGTTGCTAGATGGATCGATAATGGATGAGTGGATGGATGAATTGATGATGAATCGAAGGATGGGTGGGTGGATGGATCGATCATATATGGATGAATGATGGATGGATCGTTGAATGGGTGTGTTGATGAACGGATGAGTCGTTGGATGGATCGATCGCTAGATGGATAGATGGGTGTATGGATTTTTCGATGGATGGATGAATGGAGAGAGGGAAGTGGAAGGGGAGGAACAGACATACACACAGACAAATACATACAGATAAGTTAGAAAGAAGTGTAGGGCTACAGTAACTTACTAATAGAGAAAGAAAAAACTAACGAACTGAGACATTGGAAGAGAACAATTTTATGAAAGAAAGAAAGAAAGAAAGAAAGAAAGAAAGAAAGCAAGAAATAGAGAAAGAAAGAAAGAAAGAAAGAAAGAGAAAAAGAAAGAAAGAAAGAAATAGAGAAAGAAAGAAAGAAAGAGAGAAATAAAGAAATGAAGAAAGGAAGAGAGAGAAAGAGCGAGAGAAAGAAAGAAATAGAGAAAGAGAAATAAATAAATAAATAAATAAAGAGACAAAGAGCGAGAGAAAGAAAGAAATAGAGAAAGAGCGAGAGAAAGAACGAAAGAAATAGAGAAAGAAAGAAAGAGAAAGAAAGAGAGAAAGAAATAGAGAAAGAGAGAGAGAAAGAGCGAGAGAAAGAAAGAAAGAAAGAAAGAGAAAGAGCGAGAGAATTAAATAAATAAAGAGAGAAAGAGCGAAGAAAGAAAGAAATAAAGAAAGAAAGAAAAAAGAGAGAGAAAGAGCGAGAGAAAGCAAGAAATAAAGAAAAAAAGAGCGAGAGAAAGAAAGAAAGAGAGAGAGAAAGAAAGAAAGAAAGAACTTGGAATTGTACAATACGAAAATCAAACGAAATCACTAGCAAATGAAGAAAGTATGCGAGAGTAGAAAAAAAAGAAAAGGAGGGAAGAAAATAAAAATTGTCATTTGTTCTTCGCTAAAGATTAAGGTGGCGATGTTCAACGTCGGTAGGATAAATACAATGCTTAACATGGAAGATATGAAGAAACTCACGCCTTGTGGCCTAGTGTAAGGAAATGTGAAACAATTCTGGGGAAAAACGGCCAAAAAATGAGCAAAAATATGCACACAGGATCGTCTGACGTGTGAGAGCCGAACATTTCTGATACGAAAACACAAAACGGCATGTAGTCAATGGCTTACAAGCTACAAACAGCGTCCCTCACGTGATCCAGGATACAAACAGATGCACTGCAAGTTATTACTTACTTGGGCAAGGCACGTGGGATTGGATGAAACGTATCTTATTAAACCAGAATGAATCGTTGCGTAATCCACTCCCGGGTGTCGTCTTCCCTCATGCATAGAAACTCTTCACCTGCGACCGTTGCTTGTGAAATCAAATTATGGCAGCAATGGAGGCATCATTAATGCAATTTCTATAGTCTTCCCGCACGGAGCTCTCAGGCGTCGTGTAACCAAAGCCACCTTCACAGCTGAATGAGGTGAGCGCTCTGGTGGCCATGCTTAAGGACATTTCCAACCTTCTACAACTGATGAAGAACACGAGGTTTCAAAATACTCTGTCTTCCTCAGAAGTACACCTCGGACATTAAGGCTCTAAAAATGTAGATTTAGGCACCTAAAATAGACTTTAAAAACTGTAAAATAGGTTCTAAAAATGTGACCCGTTGCGGGAAAAGGGACTTAAAGTCGTGACAGGAAATTTTACAGAACAAAATAACGAATTTGCGGTATAAAAACTGAATTTATATGTTTTGACATCTTGTGCTCCCTGTAGGCTTTTTTACATACTAAACTAGGACGTAGTTTTACACAGTGCTTCTTAAATACTTAAGGGAAGACTCCACTGAAAATCATGAAAATTTTTCCAAATTTTTCTAGCTGTTGACTTATTCAGAATTTATATTTTCATACCCCAAATGGATTCAGCTCAATTCTGATTACAAATACTCGTATGTTTACACTTTTTAAATTAAGGCTGGAAGGGGGCGTGGAATTTAAAGAGCTGTCAAAATATGTTTTTCATCGAAGAATTCTTTTTTAAAATTTCTGATTACAAATCTAGTAACGTTTTGTTGGCTCCCTGAAGTTACTAGATGAATGTAGCGGAGGAGAATATTAATTTACATAAATATTCATTTTATTTTCAAATCTATGTTTCTGTGTTCATTTTTGTTGATTCAACACCAACTTTCTTATGCCAAATATTAATCAATCTGGATGATGCATTTAAATAAAATAAACTAGCAGCATTAAGAAAAATATTAATAAAATAAACTAGCAGCATTGCTCACAAAATAAATGCATAGAAACATGCGGCTACCTCATAAATACTTGCAGGTTTGGAATGCCTAGATCTATTATTCCGATTGTAACCTTAGCTGCATTGAAAGGATCAATTGCTCTCCTGAAGCATCACCTATATTCGAAATGAAACCAAGTTCATTAGCATTCTTTACTTTTTTTGTAACACTTGCCTCTCTAAAACTAGGTATATTTCCACCAATCACAAAATGTATTTGCAGCTATTTAGGAGTTTCATTGTCAAAACAAAATTAATAGTTCAATGAACTTGTAAACATTTATATGGTTAAGTACTCTTTGTCCCTTGTGGCAGCTCAAGAATAGTGAGAAGATTTCCAATTTAATTAATTTAATCACTATCATTAACAGCAACTGGATGTAAGAAATATGAAATTAATAAGCGAAATAAAGTTAAGTAAGTGAAGAGGAAGATGATTGAAAATCTCACGAAGGCGGTGAAGGCGATGATGACGATGAAGAGGAAAATAGTGAAGGACAAGATCACGAAGAAGGCGATGAAGGCAATGATGACGATGAAGAGGAAGATGGTGATGGAAGATCTCACGAAGGCGGTGAAGGCGATGATGACGATGAAGAGGAAAATGGTGAGGGACAAGGTCACGAAGAAGGCGGTGAAGGCAATGATGACGATGAAGAGGAAGATGGTGATGGAAGATCTCACGAAGGCGGTGAAGGCGATGATGACGATGAAGAGGAAGATGGTGATGGAGAATCTCATGAAGTAGACTGTGAAGGTGATGATGACGATGAAGAGGAAGATGGTGATGGAGAATCTCATGAAGTAGACTGTGAAGGCGATGATGACGATGAAGAGGAAGATGGTGAAGGAGAATCTCATGAAGTAGACGGTGAAGGTAATGATGACGATGAAGAGGAAGATGGTGATGGAAAATTTAAAAAAGGCGGTGAAGGCGATGATGACGATGAAGAGGAAGATGGTGATGGAGAATCTCATGAAGTAGACTGTGAAGGTGATGATGACGATGAAGAGGAAGATGGTAATGGAAAATTTAAAAAAGGCGGTGAAGGCGATGGTGACGATGAAGAGGAAAATGGTGAAGGAGAAGCTCACGAAGAAGGCGGTGAAGGCAATGATGACGATGAAGAGGAAGATGGTAATGGAAAATTTAAAAAAGGCGGTGAAGGCGATGATGACGATGAAGAGGAAGATGGTGATGGAGAATCTCATGAAGTAGACTGTGAAGGTGATGATGACGATGAAGAGGAAGATGGTAATGGAAAATTTAAAAAAGGCGGTGAAGGCGATGATGATGATGATGAAGAGGAAAATAGTGAAGGAGAATCTCATGAAGTAGACGATGAAGGTGATGATGACGATGAAGAGGAAGATGGTAATGGAAAATTTAAAAAAGGCGGTGAAGGCGATGATGACGATGAAGAGGAAGATGGTAATGGAAAATTTAAAAAAGGCGGTGAAGGCGATGATGACGATGAAGAGGAAAATAGTGAAGGAGAATCTCATGAAGTAGACGATGAAGGTGATGATGACGATGAAGAGGAAGATGGTAATGGAAAATTTAAAAAAGGCGGTGAAGGCGATGATGACGATGAAGAGGAAAATGGTGAAGGAGAATCTCATGAAGTAGAACGGTGAAGGTGATGGTGACGATGAAGAGGAAGATGGTAATGGAAAATTTAAAAAAGGCGGTGAAGGCGATGATGACGATGAAGAGGAAAATGGTGATGGAGAAGCTCACGAAGAAGGCGGTGAAGGCAATGATGACGATGAAGAGGAAGATGGTGAAGGAGAATCTCATGAAGTAGACGGTGAAGGTGATGATGACGATGAAGAGGAAGATGGTGATGGAAACTTAATAGGCGGTGAAGGCGATGATGACGATGAAGAGGAAAATGGTGAAGGAGAATCTCATGAAGTAGAACGGTGAAGGTGATGATGACGATGAAGAGGAAGATGGTAATGGAAAATTTAAAAAAGGCGGTGAAGGCGATGATGACGATGAAGAGGAAAATGGTGATGGAAGATCTCACGAAGGCGGTGAAGGCGATGATGACGATGAAGAGGAAGATGGTGATGGAGAATCTCATGAAGTAGACTGTGAAGGTGATGATGACGATGAAGAGGAAGATGGTAATGGAAAATTTAAAAAAGGCGGTGAAGGCGATGATGACGATGAAGAGGAAAATGGTGAAGGAGAATCTCATGAAGTGGACGATGAAGGTGATGATGACGATGAAGAGGAAGATGGTAATGGAAAATTTAAAAAAGGCGGTGAAGGCGATGATGACGATGAAGAGGAAGATGGTGATGGAGAATCTCATGAAGTAGACTGTGAAGGTGATGATGACGATGAAGAGGAAGATGGTAATGGAAAATTTAAAAAAGGCGGTGAAGGCGATGATGACGATGAAGAGGAAAATAGTGAAGGAGAATCTCATGAAGTAGACGATGAAGGTGATGATGACGATGAAGAGGAAGATGGTAATGGAAAATTTAAAAAAGGCGGTGAAGGCGATGATGACGATGAAGAGGAAAATGGTGAAGGAGAATCTCATGAAGTAGAACGGTGAAGGTGATGGTGACGATGAAGAGGAAGATGGTAATGGAAAATTTAAAAAAGGCGGTGAAGGCGATGATGACGATGAAGAGGAAAATGGTGATGGAGAAGCTCACGAAGAAGGCGGTGAAGGCAATGATGACGATGAAGAGGAAGATGGTGAAGGAGAATCTCATGAAGTAGACGGTGAAGGTGATGATGACGATGAAGAGGAAGATGGTGATGGAAACTTAATAGGCGGTGAAGGCGATGATGACGATGAAGAGGAAAATGGTGAAGGAGAATCTCATGAAGTAGAACGGTGAAGGTGATGATGACGATGAAGAGGAAGATGGTAATGGAAAATTTAAAAAAGGCGGTGAAGGCGATCATGACGATGAAGAGGAAAATGGTGATGGAGAAGCTCACGAAGAAGGCGGTGAAGGCAATGATGACGATGAAGAGGAAGATGGTGAAGGAGAATCTCATGAAGGCGGTGAAGGCGATGATGACGATGAAGAGGAAAATTGTGATGGAGGATCTCACGAAGGCAGTGAAGGCGATGATGACGATGAAGAGGAAGATAGTGAAGGAGAATCTCATGAAGTAGAAGGTGAAGGCGATGACGATGAAGAGGAAGATGGTGAAGGAGAATCTCATTAAGTAGACGGTGAAGGCGATGATGACGAGGAAGAGGAAGATGGTGAAGGAGAATCTCATGAAGTAGACGGTGAAGGCGATGATGACGAGGAAGAGGAAGATGGTGAAGGAAAATCTCATGAAGTAGACAGTGAAGGCGATGATGACGATGAAGAGGAAGATGGTGAAGGAGAATCTCATTAAGTAGACGGTGAAGGCGATGATGACGAGGAAGAGGAAGATGGTGAAGGAGAATCTCATGAAGTAGACGGTGAAGGCGATGATGACGAGGAAGAGGAAGATGGTGATGGAGAATCTCATGAAGTAGACAGTGAAGGCGATGATGACGATGAAGAGGAAGATGGTGAAGGAGAATCTCATTAAGTAGACGGTGAAGGCGATGATGACGATGAAGAGGAAGGTAGTGATGGAGAATCTAACGAAGAAGGCGGTGAAGGTGATGATGACGATGAAGAGGAAGATGGTGAAGGAGAATCTCATGAAGTAGACAGTGAAGGCGATGATGACGATGAAGAGGAAGATGGTGAAGGAGAATCTCATTAAGTAGACGGTGAAGGCGATGATGACGAGGAAGAGGAAGATGGTGAAGGAGAATCTCATTAAGTAGACGGTGAAGGCGATGATGACGAGGAAGAGGAAGATGGTGAAGGAGAATCTCATTAAGTAGACGGTGAAGGCGATGATGACGATGAAGGGGAAGGTAGTGATGGAGAATCTAACGAAGAAGGCGGTGAAGGTGATGATGACGATGAAGAGGAAGATGGTGAAGGAGAATCTCATTAAGTAGACGGTGAAGGCGATGATGACGATGAAGAGGAAGGTAGTGATGGAGAATCTAACGAAGAAGGCGGTGAAGGTGATGATGACGATGAAGAGGAAGGTAGTGATGGAGAATCTAACGAAGTAGACGGTGTAGCCGATGATGACGATGAAGGGGAAGATGGTGATGGAGAATCTCACGAAGAAGGCTATAGCTCTAAGATGATTTTTGTGCAGACAATTACCTTCAGAAGTTCGGGTCGCCGTGCAGTGCGACAGTGCTTAATGATCGCTTTATCGATGTTCCATTGTTATTTCCGATCCTGGAACTTGCGTAAGGAATTAACTAACCCAGTTGGCCCGTGCCGCGCGCTCCTTACTTCCAAGTCTGATGTAAATAATACATCCGCGCCGCCCCTCAATAATGCATGCCTAGGCAGGCGTGCGCTCCATCATCCCTGTAGTGCTGCGTGCAATTATTTATCCCTGCCAAGTGTCTTCCCACGCCAAATGAAGTGTACAAAAATGTGCAACTATGAGGGACACAAGTGTCAGTCAGGAGAAGCTCCTGTATACGACCGGGATTCGTATCCCTCGAGGGGGACAAAGTAACACCATATACAATGTGCTCCGACGTGCACTAGACGGACGATGCGATATGGATTAAGGAGAGACATACGATTTATAAAACTTTCACAATTTACATGAAAAATGTGTGAAATTTAAACTACATAAACAGGCCTACAATGCTGTCATCTGTACAAAATTTGGTGTCATTACGGCTAATAGTTTTGAAATTAAATTTTTAAATATATTTTATATTGACGTCACTGGAAAAGGCTCATTGCTGTAGAAGAGGGTAAAGTCGATCAAAATTTTGCAATTGTTTATGATATTGAGGTTATGCAATGGAGCGAAGTTCCTCAGAAAATAGCATTTTGTCGTCATGTCCTTCACTTATGAAGACACGTTACAAGAATTGAATTACAATCTGTTTTTTTTATTTGGCTTGTGATCGAAGTTACCTGCTTAAATAGGGTAAAGTCGATCGCCATTGAATTTTTAGTTTAAGATCGATTTTAAAATATTGCGGAGTAAAGTCGATCACTGTTTATGTTTTAAAAAACAAATTAAGTGTATTACATGTATTTTATTTGTTATAAGGGGGTGTAAAAACAATAATAATCTTCAATATATGCCTATAGCATTAAATAGTGTATCTTTTGTTACTGTGATCATACTGTTCGATACAATTAGGCCTATAGGTCTCCACCGTACAATCGTGACTATGATTGCCAACTTATAAAACATAAAAACACATTTTAATACTTCACATACCAACAAACAAAGATTTAAGAATTCAAAATTTACATTGAAATACCACACTTCAATTATAATCTAAAATGCAATTCAACATTGCTTAGGTTTATATCAGATGTTATTTGAAATCTTCCCCTCCTCATGTCATTTTAGAAACTACGTTGTTCCCATAGTCAGGTACAAAGGGGTGTACAAAATATGTTCCTTTGGCAGTGCTTCTCTTACGCAAGAAATTCACCATAATTTCGTCTTCCTCTTTTCCAACTATCCCATCAATATAAGCTATACTATGATACTTTTCTGTTTATAAGTGTTAGTTGTTCGGTGAACAATTTATTCTTCCTGCTGGTCCTATCTGTTTAGAGTAGGTCGATGGCATGATCGACTTAACCCTACAAAGGTACAAGTTTTCTTAAAATAATAAGTTTCAATACTAACACTTACGAATTGCAAAACTTTTATTTCAGGATACAATCTCAACGAAAAGTACTTACGTATACTTCCTGTCTCCTTTCACTGCTGACGATAATTTAGAGTTTGTAAGAGAAAAAGTTGAAAATAACAATTTTCACTTCAACGGTAATTACACTGTGTTCCCATTGTTGGCATTCGCAGGCTTTTTGTTGTCCCTCTCGCTTACATTTGCAATGTAAGGCAATGAAGTCAGCATAACAAAATTGTAACAAGTAACTGAGAAAATATATAATTTTCAATAAAAATCGCAAATGATCGATTTTACACCCACTGATTGACTTTACCCACTTCTACGGTGCGTCACAGTTTTCAAAATTTTTAGTTCATATTTGCTCAAAAGCTTGAAAATAGTCACGGTAATAAATATTAAAAAGCTTTTTGGGCTCAGACTAAATAGAGAGAGTTACAATACACTTTTTAATTTAATGAATAATAGCATTAGGTACAGACATTTACCTTACTGTCGCAGCAATCTAGCCATTTCCAGTCGATGGATCCTGCAATACAGAACATCCGTTTGCACCTGCTGCAGCGCCGGATGCCATGTCCAGTGAACTGCATGTGACGTCATCGCCTTTAAATGACCGTCATCTTATCAGCTGACTTTGGTGCAACTTCGTATAACATACTGACAAGAGGTGGTCATGGGAGGGAAACGGCACACGTTACATCAAAGTATAGCAAGTTGTAAGGTTCGAAGAGCAAACGCCGACTCTCTCTCTCTCTCTCTCTCTCTCTCTCTCTCTCTTTCTCTCTCTCACACACACATCTATGCTATACCAGATTTTTTACCTGAAATGTGAGGACACCTGGTAGTTACACAATACGATCACTACATTACTGTTACTGTTGTTATTGTTCCTTCTACTACTATTGCTTTTAATAGGCATATTATTATTACTTACTTACTTACTTACAAATGGCTTTTAAGGAACCCGAAGGTTCATTGCCGCCCTCACATAAGCCCGCCAGCGGTCTCTATCCTGTGCAAGATTAATCCAGTCTCTATCATCATATCCCACCTCCCCCAAATCCATTTTAATATTATCCTCCCACCTACGTCTCGGCCTCCCTAAAGGTCTTTTTCCCTCCGGTCTCCCAACTAAAACTCTATATGCATTTCTGGATTCGCCCATACGTGCTACATGCCCTGCCCATCTCAAACGTCTGGATTTTAAGTTCCTGATTATGTCAGGTGAAGAATACAATGCGTGCAGTTCTGTGTTGTGTAACTTTCTCCATTCTGCTGTAACTTCATCCCTCTTAGCCCCAAATATTTTCCTAAGCACCTTATTCTCAAACACCCTTAACCTATGTTCCTCTCTCAGAGTGAGAGTCCAAGTTTCACAACCATACAGAACAACCGGTACTATAATTGTTTTATAAATTCTAACTTTCAGATTTTTGGACAGCAGACTGGATGATAAGAGCTTCTCAACCGAATAATAACACGCATTTCCCATATTTATTCTGCGTTTAATTTCCTCCCGAGTGTCATTTATATTTGTTACTGTTGCTCCAAGATATTTGAATTTTTCCACCTCTTCGAAGGATAAATCTCCAATTTTTATATTTCCATTTCGTACAATATTCTGGTCACGAGACATAATCATATACTTTGTCTTTTCGGGATTTACTTCCAAACCGACCGCTTTACTTGCTTCAAGTAAAATTTCCGTGTTTTCCCTAATCGTTTGTGTATTTTCTCCTAACATATTCACGTCATCTGCAAAGACAAGAAGCTGATGTAACCCGTTCAATTCCAAACCCTGCCTGCTATCCTGAACTTTCCTAATGGCATATTCTAAACCGAAGTTAAAAAGTAAAGGTGATAGTGCATCTCCCTGCTTTAGCCCGCAGTGAATTGGAAAAGCATCAGATAGAAACTGACCTATACGGACTCTGCTGTATGTTTCACTGAGACACATTTTAATTAATCGAAGTAGTTTCTTGGGAATACTAAATTCAATAAGAATATCATATAATACTTCCCTCTTAACCGAGTCATATGCCTTTTTGAAATCTATGAATAACTGATGTACTGTACCCTTATACTCCCATTTTTTCTCCATTATCTGTCGAATACAAAAAATCTGATCAATAGTCGACCTATTACCCCGAAAACCGCACTGATGATCCCCAATAATTTCATCTACGTACGAAGTTAATCTTCTCAAAAGAATATTGGACAAAATTTTGTACGACGTCAACAAAAGTGATATTCCTCGAAAGTTACCACAGTTGGTTTTGTCCCCCTTTTTAAAAATAGGTAGAATTATTATTATTATTATTATTATATTATTATTATTATTATTATTATTATTATTACATTATCTGTACACTGGTCTACAAAAAAAAAATTTTTGTCTGCTACTGAGGAAATTTCAAGTGTTGTATACTGAAATTGATGCGCTGATTCCAGATCTGTAATCAGATTTATCATTATTTAGCCTGACGAGTTACTTCCTTGGTTTGAGTTGTAAATTATTTAAAAATAGCGTGTAGCAGGGCCTTAGACTAGAAATTTTTTGTTTAAATGTAGTTCTGTTTATAAGTATGCATAAGGGTGTAATTATTTGACTTATTTGAACTGTTGTATCAGTGAAGCGAGGTGAGTCAGTGGAGATATGGTTTTACAGTGCAGTGAATAGTTCCGATCAGTGATAATTTATAGCGTCAATGAAATGTGTTCTATAGTGTCAGTGAAATGTGTTATAGTGTGTCAGTGAAATGCGTCATAGTGCCACTACAGTGAGTGAGATGAGAATAAAGTGAAAGACTATTGAAACTTATGTAGGGCCTATACATAATTATGTAGGTTGTAATGTAAAATTAGGTATTTTATTTATGTTTTATTATTATTATTGTGTTAAATTATATTGTGTATTCTTATTGTATTGTGTATAAAATTGTATTGTGCATTGTATAATTGTATTGTGTATTGTAAATTTATTGTGTATTGCTTATAATTTTTTGTGTAGTTTATATTGTGTATACCACTGCCACCGGGTGCTTGCCCACTTGCAGTGTAAATAAATACATACATACATAGCACGTCAGGTTTTTGAGTTATGGAACTGTAACATTAATTCTAAGTCTTACTATTCAGTACATACCTGTACTGTAAAGTCAGAGATATAAATTCAGCTTGGTTTATATATTCTTTCTAATTTGATGTGTTATATTATTTTAAATGAATTTATAAGAAGATAGCTTACACACTTACACTATGTAGTAAGCACTAAAAACTCTGTTAAAAGTGCTTGAAACTTTTGTTTCTCCGCTTATGTTGGCATGTGGTTGATCGCAGCAGAAATCACCCATCATGCTCGGACCGTATTGACCCTGGTACCTGGATTCCATCGTTGATATGTCCTGATGGAACCTCTCACCATGTTCGTCACTTACAGCGCCTTCTACTCATCTTTCAGCAAACCTATTCCACGCCTCTGGAATTCTCTACCTGACCACGTCAGAGACTGTCGGACAATATCAAAATTCAAATTTAAATTAAAAAATCACATTCTAATTCGTGGAATTGCTTGTTGCACACCTGTCAGGTTGCGCAACTTCACCTTAACCCATGACATATAGTAAATATTGTAACTATGCTGTTGTAAAATTGAAAATTAATATGTAATGTATTTATTATTATTATTATTATTATTATTATTATTATTATTATTAATATTACTACTACTACTACTACTACTACTATTATTATTATTATTATTATTATTATTATTATTATTATTATTGTCAGTTATCAATATCATCATTGCTATCTTTGTTTTCTTTCTTTTTGTTGTATTAGCTCGATGAGTGCTCTATAATGTACTTTTGACTCTGTTGACCCTCTATAGGGCTTTAACTTAATTTGTATCATTTTCATCAGTGTTTGTATTTCTTTTTTGTATTTATATGTGCTATCTGGTAGGATGGAAGAGAAGGCCTTATGGCCTTAATCCTGTTAGATTAAATAAATTATTATTATTAAACTATTATTATTATTACTATTATTATTATTATTATTATTATTATTATTATTATTATTATTTGATGGAAAAACGTCTAAGTGTGAATGAAGAAAGTGCATTTTTAAAGACATCTGACAATCTAGATTCTGAAATGCTCTAAGCATGTTATATAGGCCTACTAGCTCAGCATAATTATCAGCTCGATAATTTCCTAAAAACCTAGTTGACACTAGTACAAATGTGTACCAAGCTTCGAGTTCAAGAGTACTCAGTTTTGACCTGAACGTAGTGTCACACATCTTACTTACTGGCTTTTAAGGAACCCGGAGGTTCATTGCCGTCCTCACATAAGCCCGCCATTGGCCCCTATCGTGAACAAGGTTAATCCAGTCACTACCATCATATCCCACCTCCCTCAAATCCATTTTAATATTATCTTCCCATCTACGTCTCGGCCTCCCCTAAGGTCTTTTTCCCTCCGGCCTCCCAACTAACACTCCATATGCATTTCTGGATTCGCCCATACGTGCTATATGCCCTGCCCATCTAAAAAGTCTGGATTTAATGTTCCTAATTATGTCAGGTGAAGAATACAATGCATGCAGTTCTGCGTTGTGTAACTTTCTCCATTCTCCTGTAACTTCATCTCTCTTAGCCTCAAATATTTTCCTAACCACCTTATTCTCAAACACCATTAACCTATGTTCCTCTCTCAAAGTGAGAGTCCAAGTTTCACAACCATAAAGAACAACCGGTAATATAACTGTTTTATAAATTCAAACTTTCAGATTTTTTCACAGCAGACTGGATGATAAAAGCTTCTCAACCGAACAGTAACACGCATTTCCCATATTTATTCTGTGTTTAATTTCCTCCCGAGTATCATTTATATTTGTTACTGTTGCTCCCACCTCTTCAAAGGATAAATTTCCAATTTTCATATTTCCATTTCGTATAATATTCTGGCGACGAGACATAATCATATACTTTGTCAGTGTCACACATCATAATTAAAAATTAAAAATGTTATTATTTTAAAATTGTGACGTGACAGAAAAAAAAAAGCGGACTTCAGATCTGTAGTCAGCACACTCAAATAATCACAATAAAATAAATAAAATTGATCTAAATGTATTAAAATTACAAATTGAAGATGTTATTATTTTACAATTATGACGCGATAGAAATAAACGTCCACACCTGTGGAGTACCGGTTAGCGCGTCTGGCCGCGAAACCAGGTGGCCCGGATTCGATTCCCGGTCGGGGAAAGTTACCCGGTTGAGGTTTTTTCCGGGGTTTTCCCTCAACCCAATATGAGCAAATTCTGGGTAACTTCCGGTGTTGGAACCCGGACTCATTTCACCGGCATTATCACCTTCATCTCATTCAGACGCTAAATAACCTAAGATGTTGATAAAGCGTCGTAAAATAACCTACTAAAATAAAAAAAAATAGAAATAAAGGGGATTCAGATCTGTAATCAGCACACTTAAATTGGGGTTGGCATACTTGTTTTTGGCACAGTAGCAAAATCACTGTATACCAGTGTAATTACTAAAGAATTTAATTAAAGAATTATGTTTTATTTAACGACGCTCGCAACTGCAGAGGTTATATCAGCGTCGCCGGATGTGCCGGAATTTTGTCCCGCAGGAGTTCTTTTACATGCCAGTAAATCTACTGACATGAGCCTGTCACATTTAAGCACACTTAAATGCCATCGACCTGGCCCGGAATCGAACCCGCAACCTTGGGCATAGAAGGCCAGCGCTATACCAACTTGCCAACCAGGGCGACTGTAATTACTAAATAAGGCCTATATAAAATTACTACAAGAGAGAAACATAAATGTGTAACAATATCACACGTAAGTTATTTATCTGATGAATGGATATCTTGGCCGAAAACAAGCTTTGTTGTAAATTCCAGTCATGACATGAGAAGTTTCGTGATGACAACCGACATGAATAAATTGGACTGTTTTTACACATACTACAATCTTGAATGTTTCAAGGTCGTCCGTCATATTCATAGCTGAGAAAATCAATAACTACTTGCACTTTCGTCCTGGAACACGTGAACTTCTTCACTAGGCCAGACGTAGTACAATCCGCGGACTTGCAACTGACGTGTTGAATGGTATGGAACGCAAAAACACCTTATTGTATTATGCAAATCTAGTCTTTCAAGTAAAGCTCCCTGTAAAGCAGCAGATTTGAATATTTTCAAGGAAAAATTGTTCCGGGGCCGGGTATCGATCCCGGGACCTCTGGTACGTTCAACCAGAGGTCCTGGGATCGATACCCGGCCCCAGAACAATTTTTCCCTGAAATTATTCACCTTCTTGTATTGTCATTCATTCTTGCCTGGGACAACACTTTAGAAATAAGTGGACAATTTGAAGCGACCACTATTAGTGACTACAGCACCTTTATGTATGTTTGTTGCCACGTGTATGGAAGAGAAGTTCTTCCGCCAATAGTAACGGTTAGGGTAATTTGCCGCAATAAGTAAAATGTGTTGTGGTCATTAATTCCATCAGAGTGCTGCATTGGAGTTAAATCATCCGCTTGAACTCGGTCGAGTGTCGCACCCTCGAGTGAGATACGATCGGCCGTGATACGCTCGTAATAAATAGAAGCACAGTACAAGGTCATCTCACCGACATGTCTTATCTTGTATGGAAGGCGACAGATAAGATACACGTATGTTTTGCTCACACGGTAAAAATAAGGCTTTATTTTCTGTGTTTATGACAAACGTTTAATGGAACAGTCAACGGAACGTATCAAAACAGGAAAATGAAGTTATAAATAAAATAGTATGAAAAACTTCGATATACAGTTATTATTGCTAATTAATAATTATTCAATATTTGATTTACCACATATATAGTATGATAGGTCCATACATAATGTTCCGCCTATATACTGCGACAATGTAGAAACGTTTTACAAAATATTATTGATATAGCAGTACATTAATAACAATATTAGTACAAAGATAACGTCACTTACTTACTTACAAATGGCTTTGAAGGAACCCGAAGATTCATTGCCGCCCTCACATAACCCCGCCAGTGGTCCCTATCCTGTGCAAGATTAATCTAGTCTCTATCATCATACCCCACCTCCCTCAAATCCATTTTAATATTATCCTCCCATCTACGTCTCGGCCTCCCTAAAGGTCTTTTTCCCTCCGGTCTCCCAACTAACACTCTATATGCATTTCTGGACGTGCTACATGCCCTGCCCATCTCAAACGTCTGGATTTAATGATTCTAATTATGTCAGGTGAAGAATACATTGCGTGCAGTTCTGTGTTGTGTAACTTTCTCCATTCTCTTGTCACTTCATCCCGCTTAGCCCCAAATATTTTCCTAAGCACCTTATTCTCAAACACCGCTAACCTATGTTCCTCTCTCAGAGTGAGAGTCCAAGTTTCACAACCATACAGAACAACAGGTAATATAACTGTTTTATAAATTCTAACTTTCAGATTTTTTGACAGCAGACTGGATGATAAGAGCTTCTCAACCGAATAATAACGTCACAGAAAATATAATAAAACGAATAATCATGCTGCACAACTGTTACAGACGCAAAGATTGATACACTAATTATTATTATTATTATTATTATTATTATTATTATTATTATTATTATTACTACTACTAGAAAACTTGATACAGTTCTTGCATTATCGTGATCGTTTATAATAATTACATTTACATTCAATAACATCTATCAGATGTGGCAAAAACAAAATCACTCCTGCGGAGGGGGGGGGGAAATTACCTACAACATTTATATTACATTTTAAAGCAAGTTTTGTAGCTGTACTATGGAGAGGTTCGTTAAACACTGCGAAGTTTTGAAATGATAAACATCTATGATGTTACTACAAGTTCATCACTGTAACAAGAACGAATGTCTAACGCTCGACTTATACCGTTCGAGGATTTATCGCTCGTGACAATTTTACCCATCATGCATGTGCGTTACCTATCAGATTATGCTATGAACTACTTGGCGCTCGAGCGAAAACGTCCGATGCAGACCTCTGAATTCCATACTTTAAAAGCATCCTTTCGAGAATGTATTAATTACAACATATTTACGTTTCTTAACTTTCTGATCTGACATTTTTCACACTACATAGGACAAACTCGGCTAATTTCGTGATAGACGTGGTCCCACATTATCTCACCACTCTATTACACAATCACCCCGAGGGCAAGTAAGTCCCTAAAACAGGCGGTGTCCCATGGGGCACCAATACATCCCACACACGTCCCACATCACTTCATTCCCTGAAGATGGCAGAGCTAGCCATCGAAAGCTTTAACACCTGGCTGAGAACCCGAGAAGAGTTATCCTACATCAAACTCCGGGAAAGCCACAAGTCATACAGAAATAAAATATCTTAGCTGCGGCTTGTTTACGGCGATCATCGTTGGCGATTGTCGCCTGGAGTTGCTAGCAATTAAAATGAATGCGCACGGTTTCTTTACATCGATGATCGCCAACGTAGATCGAACCCTACGCAAGTCGCTGGAGGTTGCTTCTGAAGCAAATTCAGGACGCACATCGTCGCATACATGTTCAATAATAGATATTTAGAGAAGCCATGTAGAAATATTGAATCGAGTTATGGCAGCAAAACAAATGAGAATTGACAGCGATGTACTCTGATAAAGAAACAACTTTCTGATGAGAATCGCCAGCATTTACAATCGCCGTAAACAAACCGTAGCTTTAGCTACTTATACATTTTTACAAATTGCCTATTTTTTCGACACACATTAATCATCATATCTGACATACGTAGACATACACTGGTGGCCATAATTCTGGAAACTTTTTGTTTTTGTACTGAATTATTATAACATCTGCATTGATTCACACATTTATACAATTGAAAATGTTACTCGTGATTGATTCGTTAATTATGGGGTTATAATAAAGGTATTATATTAAATCCTGAATATTTTAACAATGAATAATCATTACTATGTGGGAAATTATGTTCTTGTCGTTTAAGATCTAAATATTAATTTCAGATTTCATTATAATTTCCCATTATTTACTGCAATAGAAACTAGTTCATTGTTGACTTTAAGATTATTGTTGATCGGTAGAAGCATTCTTGAGCACTGTTAGCATAAAATGTGGACATTATTAGTGTGTTTCTATCATTTTTCTGACTTAAGATTTCGTTAGGTTAACACCTGATTGCTTTACAACAAACTTTATTGATCATTTTATCACACTGGCTCCACGAAAGGACTGGACACCTTCTATGGCAGTCACACTTCGAGAGGAAGGCTACACAATCAAGGAAATTGCAAGAAAACTTGGTAATGGTGCTACAGTGTCTGGCGTCCAGAAGGTATGGCAGAAGTACAAATCCACAAAATCTTGTAAAACAACGCCTAGGACTGGTAGAAAACCTAAAGTAAGTCCAAGAGATGTGAGGCAGATTTGTCGATTAGCGTTGAAAGATTGAAGGAAATCTTCTCAAGAGATACAGAAAATTCTACACAGCAATTGACTTAGTATTTCTGCAAGGAATGTTCGAAGGAAGTTATTTGACAACAGACTGAAAGCAAGATCACCCAGAAAAAAGCCATTTCTCATCAAAGGGCAACGAGAAAATCGTGTAAATTGGTGCAAAAATCATCAACCATGGACCAATGATGACTGGACGAAAGTGATATGTAGCGAAGAAACAAGGATTTCTATATTTGAAATACGTTCGTCGCCGAAATGGAGAAGCTTTGAATCCTGAGTGCCTCATCGAACAGTCCTCGCAGAAATACAAAGTTCACTGCTACGTAGAACTTTCTATATCTCTTTAGAAGATTTCCTTCCATCTTTCAATGCTAATCGACAAATATGCCTAACATCTCTTGGACTTAATTTAGCTTTTCTACCAGTCCTAGGCGTTGTTTTACAAGATTTTGTAGATTTATACCTCTGCCATACCTTCTGGACGCCAGACACTGTAGCACCATTACCAAGTTTTCTTGCAATTTCCTTGATTGTGTAGCCTTCCTCTCGAAGTGTGACTGCCATAGAAGGTGTCCAGTCCTTTCGTGGAGCCAGTGTGATAAAATGAGCAATAAAGTTTGTTGTAAAGCAATCAGGTGTTAACCTAACGAAATCTTAAGTCAGAAAAATGATAGAAACACACTAATAATGTCCACATTTTATGCTAACAGTGCTCAAGAATGCTTCTACCGATCAACAATAATCTTAAAGTCAACAATGGACTAGTTTCTATTGCAGTAAATAATGGGAAATTATAATGAAATCTGAAATTAATATTTAGATCTTAAACGACAAGAACATAATTTCCCACATAGTAATGATTATTCATTGTTAAAATATTCCGGATTTAATATAATACCTTTATTATAACCCCATAATTAACGAATCAGTCACGAGTAACATTTTCAATTGTATAAATTTGTGAATCAATGCAGATGTTATAATAATTCAGTACAAAAACAAACAGTTTCCACAATTATCGTCACCAATGTAAATAACTTTACAAATTTCTATTTTTGTCAATGATATAGGTTACTTTTAAGGACATTTCGATGACGTTCAGACAAAGGGAGGTAAGTTATAAAAATGAGTTTTGAGTTAAATTAAAATTAAACATCGAACCCTTATTGCAAATTATTTTCTACATAAATAAAATACATCAAATGTCAATATTCTCTCCTTTTATACACGTCCACTTGCAGAATTTAAGTTGTGTATTCCCTGGGGAAGAGAGCCCCATTTGCACAAAAATGACAACCCTATTTACCCGAACACCATCGAATTTTACATTGTAAGTTATTGTATTATTTTAAGAAATAAGAAATGATTATATCTAGAGATGGGAACGATATATCGGATTTTACGAAATACCGATATTTTCGTTTCGATATAGCGATATATCGATATCGAAATTTTGATTCAATATATTGTATAATAGATCGATTTTTACATAAATTTATCTTTTTTTTTTTTTTTTGTTGAATTATTATCACATTTATCACTATCAACAACAACAAAATCCACACTAGACAACGTCGATAATTCCCGAGAGATGGCGCTACTGAAGGTGGACAGTTACATAATTGTGCAACCTCACTCAATATCTTGTTCTAATTCGCTGCACTGGAATTCGAATTCAAACTGTTTAATATGCAGCACCAAATCCAAAAGGCTGCGTGTGCGAACGTGAAACAGACGGGAGTTTTACCTACTACTGTTTTATTATTATTATTAATGTTCTCCAAGGCAGGAGAGCAACTCCCACCCTGAAAGGGAACCGTCTCACCTCAAAACGGGTATCAAAACTTTTATTTCTATATCCTGAAATGGAATCAGAAACAAGGACTTGATATCGATGTGATAGCCTATTTGTTTACGGCTATGATTTCTATGCACAACCTAGTGCCGACATTCTGTTTTCTTATTATATCTCTTTAGTGCATAAAATTTCTATCCCTATCGTCATTACCATTGTTGTTTGGAATGTTGGAGTGTAACAATAACTTGCAATGGGAACTTATCTATAGAAGGATTGTATCAAATCAACAGTGAAGTTTGTTAAAACTTGTAATATTCTAAGGACGGTTTACTTACATTTAAATAGTAATATGCGTTACAAGAGCAGTATGTTGAAGTTTTCATGTTCAAGGAAAAGTTTCAAAAAGCGAAACGTAGTTGAGCTTTTTTAATTTCCGAGAATTGAAAGAAAACATACCGCTCGTATATCGTACATTATTTTGTGCGAAGATCGCTTATTACACACCTGAAAGAGGAATTTCTAATTAGTTGCAATGAAATCTCCATCTTGGTTTCTGTTCAATGACGGCAAATTTGCAAAACAAAAATATCTATCTTCAACATTGTTGCTTTAAAATGTTTTCTGTGTTTACTATACTCCAGCAGGCCGTGATATACGTCTGTCTTTTTTTCCCCCAGTCTATAAATGCGAACTTAAAACAAACGGGTTCCTTAATGTTATATGCATCACGAATGCAGTAACTTTAGTGGAGTTGTAGAGTTTACTTAATTTTTGCAAATATTTAAAAACAATAATTAACAGTGCAATTTAGGTGAAATTGCATTAGTAAGTTTCCAATTTATAATTATTACTATATTGAACGTCTCTAAAAATAATATGTTAAAAGCCTAAAGCAGTAAAATCAATATGTCACTTAAGCGGTAAGAAGAGGGAAATTGTTATTTGTGTTAGGTTGGGAATACTGAATGTGGAATTTTAGACTTACCGCGGATTGGTTTTGTGCGGAAACCAAGCAAATACGCACGATCTCGCACAAAATGATATTACAACTTCTGTTTACTTACATTTATAGTACATTATGCAACGAGCCTATAATAAAGGTAATTAAGAAGCGAGTGTGGATATTTATGAAACGAGCGCAAGCTCGTTTCATAATTTTCATACGAGCTTCTTAATTACCATTATAGGCGAGTTTCATACGACTTTTTATGCTCGACCATATTTCTAACTTGATATTATTAATGTTCTTTGTATCTGACCTTGACCAATGTCCCGTATGTTGTGAGATGTTGGCAGACGCGAAAGTATTGATTTTTTCCGAGGAACAGATGTTCACATTGACCTTGCTAGGCCATAAGAGCCTACAGAGATAACATTGAAATTAAATTAGACATTGAAAAACGAGATGACAAATTGAATTTATTTGAATATTATTTACAATTAACGCTAATTATTATAGTAACAGAACATAACCTTCTGCGACAGAATTGGATTTCCAGCCTCCGCGACTTTTCGCTAATTCTCTTTCGATTGCATATCCGAGAATAATCGATACTTGCGTTTTTATAACGGTAGAAAGCTGACCTGTCATTGGTTGAACAGTTGTAACCTGAGTCGTAATTGGCTGAAAGACCTGACCTTTAATGAGTAGGTGTACTTTAATGACATGCATTAAAGGTCTGCTACCAGGTGTATAATTACTACATTTCGGCATGGTCGAGCATAAAAAATGATTACGCTGTTAGGTACAAAGAGCATTATATCTGTGTCCTGATTTGAATCCTACATGAAATTAGAATAATTGAATCGTGTTCCAATATCAAATAATGAACCATAAACGGTTCACTTAACTCTTTCCCACTATATCATTTAAGCTGACCTTACCTCTATCAAATATTTTGATTTAGGTTAGGACCTACATCATAATATGGTATTAAAAATGTATTGTTTATTGTTAAAATTTTACATTTATGCTTTTGACTGTTATGATGTTAATTTCAATGGTATAAAGGAATATTAAAATTTAAGTAATTTTGTTGTAATACAGTAAATGTACACCTGAAAATACAATTTGCTTATGCAACAGCGATATATCGATAATCGTTCGATATATCGATATATTTTTTGCAAAATATATTGATTATCGAAATTAGGTTTGCAATATATTGCAGTATCAATATATCGGTATTTATTTCCTCCATCACTAGTTATACCCCAATAATAATAATAATAATAATAATAATAATAATAATAATAATAATAATACTTACTTACAAATGGCTTTTAAGTAATCCGAAAGTTCATTGCCGCCCTCACATAAGCCCGCCAGCGGTCCCTATCCTGTGCAAGGTTAATCCAGTCTCTATCATCATATCCCACCTCCCTCAAATCCATTTTAATATTATCCTCTCATCCACGTCTCGGCCTCCCCAAAGGTCTTTTTTTTTACGGTCTCCCAACTAACACTCTATGTGCATTTCTGGATTTGCCCATACGTGCTACATGCCCTGCCCATCTCAAACGTCTGGATTTAATGTTCCTAATTATGTCAGGTGAAGAATACAATGCGTGCAGTTCTGTGTTGTGTAACTTTCTCCATTCTCCTGTAACTTCATCCCTCTTAGCCCCAAATATTTTCCTAAGCACCTTATTCTCAAACACCCTTAACCTATGTTACTCTCTCAAAGTGAGAGTCCAAGTTTCACAACCATACAGAACAACCGGTAATATAACTGTTTTATAAATTCTGACTTTCAGATTTTTTGAGAGCAGACTAGATGATAAAAGCTTCTCAACCGAATAATAACAGGCATTTCCCATATTTATTCTGCGTTTAATTTCCTCCCGAGTGTCATTTATATTTGTTACTGTTGCTCCAAGATATTTGAAATTTTCCACCCCTTCGAAGGATAAATCCCCAATTTTTATATTTCCATTTCGTACAATATTCTGGTCACGAGACATAATCATATACCTTGTCTTTTCGGGATTTACTTCCAAACCGATCTCTTTACTCGCTTCAAGTAAAATTTCCGTGTTTTCCCTAATCGTTTGTGGATTTTCTCCTAACATATTCACATCATCCGCATAGACAAGAAGCTGATGTAACCCGTTCAATTCCAAACCCTCTGTGTTATCCTGAACTTTCCTAATGGCATATTCTAGAGCGAAGTTAAAAAGTAAAGGTGATAGTGCATCTCCTTGCTTTAGCCCGCAGTGAATTGGAAAAGCATCTGACAGAAACTGACCTATACGGACTCTGCTGTAAGTTTCACTGAGACACATTTTAATTAATCGAACTAGTTTCTTGGGAATACCAAATTCAATAAGAATACCATATAATACTTCCCTCTTAACCGAGTCAATAATAATAATAATAATAATAATAATAATAATAATAATAATAGCAATATTTTTTATACCAAATCGACAAACAATCACGCAGGAGGTGGTATATTAAGGCAGTGGCTTAACACAGCTTTAGACAGCGTTTTCGCCGTTACGGCCGCGTGTTTCACCACTTATCTTTAATAAAGAGCAGCTCAAATGCGCCAATTTTGTCCCAGCCATCTTTACAGGATTTAAGTAACGGCCTCTAATTACACAGTGTTTTATTTACCACTTTTCACAGGATTAATAACAGGTAATTTCTGTTAATTATGAGTACGCGACAAGTTGGGACGGGCTTCTAATTTAATTTACTTGCGTTTCTCACTTTGAGAGTTGCTTGACGAAACTGCAGAGGGTATCTCCCATGGGCCCAGCTTTGAGGCTCACCTCACAATCACACTGCTTCGTACGTCCTTGACGAAAGTTCCTGTCAGCTACGGTAAGGTTTTCATATGACAAAATGGAGCAATGGTGTAACGAAATAACATGCGATACAGAAGTAGCCTACTTGAAGAAAACCTCAAACAGTGGCTTTCCTCACTAGAAACCCGACAGCAATTGTCGGGAACTGAGCTGTCAAATGACTGTAGTACGAAAGAGTAGAATAATGTGTCGCTTCCAGGACATTTTATTCAATCTTTTTCATCGAACCCAAATCTCGTCCAATGTATCTATTTTTTTCACAACTTGTCTCGTCCAAAAGAACATTTCGTCCAACCCAAATCTCGTCCAATATATATCAATTTTTTTACAACTTGTCTCGTCCAGAAGGACATTTCGTCGAACCCAAATCTCGTCCAATATATATCAATTTTTTACAACTTGTCTCGTCCAGAAGGACATTTCGTCCAACCCAAATCTTTTTTTTTTACAACTTGTCTCGTCCAGAAGTACATTTCGTCCAATCCAAATCTCGTCGAATATATATAATTTTTTTACAACTTGTCTCGTCCAGAAGGACATTTCGTCCAACCCAAATCTCGTCGAATGTCCAACCCAAATCTCGTCGAATATATATCATTTTTTTACAACTTGTCTCGTCCAGAAGAACATTTCGTCCAACCCAAATCTCGTCCAATATATATATATATATATATATATATATATATATATATATATATATATATATATATATATATATATATTCTTTTTTTAAACTTGTCTCGTCCAGAAGGACATTTCGTCCAACCCAAATCTCTTCCATTATATAATTTTTTTTTACAACTTGTCTCGTACAGAAGGACATTTCGTCCAACCCCAACCCATATCTCGTCCAATATATATCATTTTTTTACAACTTGTCTCGTCCAGAAGAACATTTCGTCCAACCCAAATCTCGTCCAATACATATCATTTTTTACAACTTGTCTTGTCCAGACGGACATTTCGTCCAACCCAAATCTCGTCCAATATATATCATTTCTTTACAACTTATCTCGTCCAGAAGAACATTTCGTCCAACCAAAATCTCGTCAATATATATCATTTTTTTCCAACTTGTCTCGTCCAGAAGAACATTTCGTCCAACCCAAATGTCGTCCAATATATATCATTTTTTACAACTTGTCTCGTCCAGAAGAACATTTCGTCCAACCCAAATCTCGTCCAATATATATAATTTTTTTACAACTTGTCTCGTCCAGAAGGACATTTCGTCCAACCCAAATCTCGTCCAATATATATAATTTTTTTTACAACTTGTCTCGTCCAGAAGAACATTTCGTCCAACCCACATCTCGTCCAATATATATAATTTTTTTACAACTTGTCTCGTCCAGAAGGTCATTTCGTCCAATGTGTTTCATCCAAACCGAATCTCGTCCAATGTATGTCCAAAATCTGTCTCGTCCAGAAGAATATTTCGTCATCTGTATTTTTGTCTCATCCAATAGTCAGCCAACACAACAAAGACACCTATTTCTTTCCGTTTCCACAGTAACTTAAAATTTCTGTTTCCACAGTAACTAAAAATGGTTAGTAACTTCTAATCATTAATATTTTCAGTTCTGGATATGGCAGAGATAATGAGTGACAGAGGGAAACCAATGCTTCAACTTCAAAAATTACTGCTATTGGCTCATCATCCATCGATTTTGGAGGTTTGCTGATTCCTTGGAGGAGAAGAGGCTGAAAGACAAGGACATCACACGCCTTCTCGGACATCAAAGGGACATTAGGGCTTCAGTCAACTGACGATATCTATGTAACCAAGAGCGCATTTTCTCCTTAGTACAGTAATATCTCCAGTACAAGGCTGAAAACCGGATCTTAACATACCTTCGGTCAATCTCATATTGTTTGAAAGTAAACTCAGCGTAAGAAGTGAAGAAGTCCTTGAGAAAGACTAAGTTGATTCAGTAGCTTCAGGTATTTTATATGAAGGGTTCAGGGCCACAGTGGGCCAAGCGCCATTTATTAAAAACGGAGAAAGGGTTAAAGTTAAGCGAATACCATAGTTTAATGAAGATTGACGTATCATTTAGTGTGAATGTATATACTTTATATTACTTGCTATATGTTTCGATTGAATTATGATAATAACTTCATTTTAACCCTTGTTTTCTACGGTTTTAATAAATGGCGCATGGCCCATTATGGTTCTGAATCCTTCATATAATTTAATATGATAATGTACAAATACAAGCAAATTAAATTTAGATTGGTCGAATATATTTTGGATGAAATGTCATATTGTGCTGATGAGAATTGGATGAAATGTCCTTCTGGACGTTTTACATAGGATAAACATAAGATTGGACCGGAAATCTTGGACGAACTATCAGTGGCGGCTCCTACATATTTCTTAAGAGGAGGAAAGAAGTTAACAGCACGAAATGACACCTTCTTGAATGAAACATGCTACAAATTAGCCTACATGCATATATGTAAGACCAGGTAGTGTTGGGGTTGGCCTTCCCTTCTGTATAGCAATAATCTGTTCTTGTAAACTGAGTTTCCTAAATCGTCCAAAATATGTTTTCACTTCCATTCATTGTTGAATAATTACGCAAATTAACAATTACAAGGAAATTCACAACTTCGCAGTATTTTTCGAGCACACTACAGCATCAAAAGTGTTGGAAGAGACTAGCTACTAACTCGTAACCGGAACCGTTTTACGGAAATGGGAATGGGAAATAATCTGAGGAAAGCGAGAACACTGCACCCACCCACATGGTCTGTGTTGCCACATGTACATTTTACAACTTCAGCATCACATGCTTTTGAAGAACGTCAGTTCTTGTAAAGTCATACTATCATTATTGTTCAAAGCTGCCGGTGACCGATTAATTTTTTATGTTAAAATGATGTAGTTTGGAGTACCTACTTTCAGTTTCAAATATATTTGTACAAAACTGACAACTTGGTTGTTGCTCTGTCTAGTAAACAATGAATAGAAGTGAATTTCAGGGGCAACTACGTAAAACTACTTCCTCTTTGTTTTACATAAACCGAATTTAACTTTCAAATTTCTACGAAAGTTTAAAACCATGAATAGTAGCCTATATAAACTGCAATGAATAATATTTTTGATTTATAATTTAAAAAAAGTTTACATGGTATCTTTCATAGCGTTGCGTTAAAACTGTTTTTGTTGTGTCTCCTCCTAGATGTGTTATAGTCTGGTTAAATGCAGCATCGTTAGATGGCAGCGGTAGCGAGCTTGCTGCAAGACCAGTCGGTTTCTATTTCCCGCCCATAACTGATTCAGAGGAGGATCTCCTCCCTCTCCGTTCATTTACTTGCTTTAAAACTCTGCTTCTTTCTCTGGCTGCTAGTGCGATGTTGTCTATGTGTGTTAACTGCAGTAAAGGAGGAATAGAGTGCCTTTCCTCCATATAATCTCGCATCTTTCTCACAGTTTTCTAGCAGCACATGAGCGCGCGTGGTTTAAAAGTCGATCAACCGAGGTTTTTCTTATAGCTGTGAACTTAAAAGTGACCGAATCTTCCTCGAATTTCACGGCACATATTTTATTTGGTATTTACTTTCAAAAGAAGAAAATGTGAGGAGGACGTTCCTCCCTTCCCTCCCCCGAGGAACCGCCACTGCGAACTACCCTCAATTCAGTATGTCACATTTCGTTTATATAAATCAGTTCAAGTAAACCGAAAAAAACTAGCGACTCGTCAAAAAGTGGACTTAGGCCTACGTGCTAGCAATTTAGTCTAAAATACCGAACTTATGCACAAGACTTAATTTAAGGCTAAGGCTAAATTTAAAACATTTTACCTATTCCTAGAAAGAACGCTTAAGAATTATCTGCTAAGAAGTAAACCAGATAAAAGAAAACATAGACCTACGGTCTTACTAATAAAAAGTCTATATACAGACGTTTAACTGTCTTATACTTATACAATGAGTAGCTCGTTTATAAGTCGTCGTAAATTCCTTACTAATAATCAGTACATATGTCGTGTATAACAGTATAATTGTTACACAGCTACGACATAATTTCGTCATTACTTCGTTACGAAAGGTAATAGAATATCTGAGGTTCTCTATTGCATCCGGTAGAGCGCTCTAGTGTGGTGTGTTAAATATCGATAGTACAACTGGCTCTAATCGATTACCACACTACATTTTGGTCAAAGAGTACAAGCTACAGCAATATTATTCTAATAATTCTATGATCTTTGGTTTCTTCTTCTGTGGTTACAAGGTAACCATCATCATAAAATGACAGTCGATACGAACAGCTGTTAGAGAGGCGGCCATTTTTCCCCTATATACAACGCTTAAACAAGGGGTTTCGTGTATATAACTACTGCAAGGCAATTCCCATTGTATAGTTACAGCCTGTATATACGTCCATAGCTTATTCACGGTTTATTAGTAACGTTTTCTGTCTCAACTCTGCATAAGTCTCGTATAAAAACTATATACGGTTTATTAGTAAGACTGCTATTCTTTTACAGTGTTTTTAGACTAAACATTTGAAATTCTGCTATTTCTTTGTTCCACAATCTCGGATCGGATGCCCATACTCGATGCGGAGAAAGAAGTATTGTTGATGTTTAGTCAATTGTTCGAAGACAGGTCTGAACCTCACGAGTGATACCAAGAAGGCTCCACTTATGAGGCAACTAGGTCAAGAGATAATGGGGTAGGGTGGCCAGTTCCTTTCCCCCTCCATTGCATACATCGCAGACTAGCTACATATTACATTAGTCAGACTTCAAATGCATACAAACAATATTGTTCTTCCTGTGACACATAATGTAAAGTGAGATGTACTGCCTCGTAATAGATGAAAGGCGTATTATACGTCAAAATAAGGACGAAGGGTAGAGAGGGAACAAGAAGAAGCAATAGAAAATAAGTATGAAGGGAGGAAAGAGAATACAAAAAAATGGAATTATAAAGGGAAACAACCAGTCGGTTGTGGACAAGAGAACGTGGACGAAAGGTAATGGACGAAACAAATTGTGGACAAAAGGTAGAGGACGAAAGGCCCGCAAACCGGCCTGTCACTTGGCTTCCTTAAAGTCAAAATGAGGTTGACAGAGAGGTGTAGACGGCCGTCACACACTGTTTCCGATCCCAGGCTTCTACGCCACAGATACAAAAGTTGATCCCACGGTATGACAAATATCTCAGTTCCGGTGAGGAATATGTTGAAAAATAGCTCAACAATTGCGGTATCTGTTACAATAAATCTTTCCATGAAACTGTGTTTTCTTTCTGTAAACGTTCCCACGCAAACTTACTTTCTGGATGATCCTGGTAATTGCGCTCGAGTGGCCAAAATTTGTATAAGCACTTGTTTTGACATTATTAACATGACGGAAAAAAAAACCTTTTTCATCTGCCCCCATGAGAATGTTTGCTTGTGAGTGAAATGAATCGAGGATCCAGAGTCGAAAGTTACCCCAGCATTTGCTCTTAATGAGTTGAAGGACAATTCCAAAAAAAACCTCAATCAGATAACTTATCCCAACCAGAATGTCACGATCAGACATGCTAACCGTTACACCACAGCGATGGACACCCAAAGTCTTATTTTTAGAGCCTAAATATCTTAAGTCTAGACTAATAACACATTCTTTGATTCGGAGAAGAGAGTGAACACTTCGAATAGCCAGCCTATAAAGAAAATTTGTGAATTTTCTTATTCCGTTGGCGGAGTGAATTTGCCACCTGTTTCTCCCAAAGTTTTCATCGGAATAAAGAAGATTATCTTTTTGTAAAATATTGTGGTATACAGTGCTAGATCAATTGGTAAATTATTATACTCGTAGCTATTTTGTGTAGTGATACAGATACACTGTCAAAACACTGTCAAAATTTAGGACTGTTGTAGTTAGTAGCTATAGTGACACGTACTGGTTCTTTATGCGTAGTCATTTGTCATTCCTATAGCCCTACCATTTGTAAGGTTTGTTATGTGTAACATTCAAACAGCTGTAATCTACAAACCCATTGAAAATTGGACATATTATTATGTTTATATGGACATTTTAACTCAGAATAGACCATACCGTCTCCTAAAATATTTACTGTTCCTTCTGAATCACCCGGTATATAGAAATCCATGTTTGGAAACGCCCTGTTTTGGACAGGGACATCATTTCATTTTTACTAACATTTTTTATATTAACCTGTCTATACCTTTAGAGAAACGGAAACACCGTTCGCTACCCCCTTCCACGACTGGAGTTCGATGATACTGGCGTAAAATACAAACAAATCACTTTACTAGGTATAGGAGGGAAGAAAAGTATTTCGTCCATTTACGTAAACTAGGAAATATCGCAATTTTGAGTTCGATAATTTTCATTAGGTTTTTGTTTCATCAAAATGCAGTACTGTATTAAGAATAAGTGTTTTTACTCACGAACTGAGTTATCCATGCGAACGTATTCATTATGCAGTGTATATTATACTGTCTACAGCACATTAGCGTACAATATAGAGAATGAAGTTCAATTGAAAAATAATCATAATATGGATATTTAAACACATTTTTGAAAATGGTGGTCGTTCATTTCGATACAGGCCTCAGTTCTTTTGTGCATATTATCGCACTATAGACTATTGCATCTAATTCTAATTGCCAGTTTCGTCCTTCGTGCTAGTAACTCATGTTGAAATAATTCTGTACTTACTCTATAAAAGAGTACCTTACGTACTGTAAATTCAATCTTCACTTCTGCCCAACCCGCACAGATAAAATTACTCAAGACATGCTATCTACTGTCCGTCCAAGTGGTTATGCCGCAGGATCGTAGAAAGGGGGGAAATCACGTGACAGTTAATTACTTAACGAGGCCCTTTTATTTAAGTTATCTTAAACAGTTGTATAATATTACGTAAACGTCCAATTCCTAACAGAAATTAATCTTTTCAGAAAAGAGCTAAGACAGCCCAGCCACTAGCCTTTACAGAGGAGTGAGCAGAAACAGGTGGGGGAAATCGGGATGCGACGTAGGCAAACGAACAATACATGTGCGAAAATATGGTTCAGGATTGAAAGCTCTTTCGTCGCTGGAAAACGCGAATATATTTCTGGAACGTACTATACTCACTAACTCAGTGCTGTTTACTATATGCAGCCTTGATTCTGTCTGGAGGACAGTTGGAACTTCATTAGTAGAAGGGGTGGGAGTGAAGTACATTCAAAAACTCAGGTACAATAAAAATTGAAGTAAAAATAAAATGATGTCCCTTTAGTTACAAGCCTTGATAATATAGTCAGTGTAGCCAGCTAGCATGGAACTCAAGGTCATCTTTCTGAACTATGGTTGCAGACATGACACTTCTTGCTGCTTTGTGTCGGGCGTCGAAAGCATGTTCTTTTGGTACAAAATCGTCAGTTGATTGAAGTGAAGCTGAGCCCATTTTTGGAACAAGGTGTATACAAATAGGTGTGAGCAAAAACGGGGGAGAAAATCTACGCAGCGAGAAGGGAGAACAGAAATTGAAAATGTTACAACATAAAGCAGCGGGGGGGGGGGGGATTGTAATTGCAGTACGATGGGAAATTGAAAAGGAATATGGCGCCTAAGCACAGGCTTCAGAATGTGATCCCGTGTTCCCTTAATCTCCGCACTAGAATAGAGTGGTCAACTGCATGCGTTGCCCGAGGGAGCACGCCCCAGGCGTGGACTGGAAAGAGTCTGTCAGTGAACAAACTGAACTATGTCCCGAGACAGAGTCGTGAAATCTGTGACGGACTTGTTTTACCGGCATACTCCACTTTTCCTCCGCGATGCTCTTTGTACCACTGATCCACTGCATTGTCTTTGAAAGACTCATATAGTTGAAAAGAGGGTAAATAAATACATAATTCAATCCTGCACTCTTTATCTTCCTCCCTTTCCCTTCCTTCATCTCTTTCTTTCTTTGATACTTTCATATATGAAGGGTTCAGAGCCATAGTGGGCCAAGCACCATTTATTAAAAACGGAGAAAGCAAGGGTTAAAGTTAAGTGAATAACCTAGCTTAATCAAGATTGACATATAATTTAGTTTATGCTCGACCATGCCGAAATGTACTAATTATACACCCGGTAGCAGTCCTTTAATGCATGTCATTAAAGTACACCTACTCATTAAAGTACAGGTCTTCAGCCAATGATAACTCAGCTTACATGTGTTCAGCCAATGACAAGTCAGCTTTGTACCGTTATAAAACCCCAAGTATCGATTATTCTCGGATATGCAATCGAAAGAGAATTAGCGAAAAGTCGCGGAGGCTGGAAATCCAATACTGTCGCAGAAGGTTATGTTCTGTTACTATAATAATTAGCGTTAATTGTAAATAATATTCAAATAAATTCAATTTGTCATCTCGTTTTTCAATGTCGAATTCAATAATCAAGGTTATAATATTATAATATTATCAAGTTTAACGGGACTACGTCAAGGTCAATGACATTATTGTTCCTCGGAAAAAATCAATACATTCGCGTCTGCGCACATCTCACAATTCACGACCTAGAACAAGGTCACTTCCGATCTTGTCAGATACAAATAAAATGTATACATCTGAATACCGCTAATTTCAAGTTAGAAATATGGTCGAGCATAAAAAGTCGTATGAAACTCGCTCGTTTCATAAATATCCATACTCGATTCTTAATTACTATAATTATAGGCTCGTTGCATAATGTACTATTTAATGTGCACACTTATTTGTTATATGTTTCATTGAATTATGGTAAGCACTTAATTTTAACCCTTGTTTTCTCCGTGTTTAATGTATGGCGCTTGGCCCTCTATGGCTCTGACCCCTTCATATATTCCTCCCTTCTTTCTTACTGTATCTTCTTTGAGTGATTTAATTATTTTTCCTACTTTTTACCTATTAATATATATATATATATATATTTTTTTTTTTTTTCAATTCATTATAATTTTTATATTCTTCCTCTCCCCGCCCTTACTCACTCATTGAATTTTCTTTTTCATTTCCCTTCGTTTTTTGTATTTATCAATTTTTCCTCTCTGATATTTAGTTTCTTCATATTTCTCACTGACTCTTAATTTTTCTAATCTGTTTAATTTCTTCCTTCTTTCATTTCTTTCCGTACTTTCTTCCGAGATTCAATAATATATTTTGCCTTTCACTCATTCTTCAAATTTTCTTTCTCCTAAATTCGTCCCTATTTCTTGCCCCTCTCTTATTTTCTTCGAACCTCCTCTGAATCCTTATCTGCACACGGGACGGCACCGCTTACCCTTTGCACATTTCAGCAAGTGCTGACGATCACTGGATTAAAAGATTAGTGGACAAAACTTAATGGACGAATCATTAAATGGAAAAATGTGTCAGTGGACAAAAAAAAAAAATGTGGACGAAATGTAGTGGACCACAGCCATTTAACGCTGAGGCCTGGCCTCACTTGCCTCAGTCAATCACACGCCACTGCTAAAGATGTAGGTAAATAGAAACAGAAGGATCAATACACAGACATTAGATTCGGTTAGGGAGACAGAGAGAAAGTTAAGATAAGATAGGTGTATATATACACAGGTAAGATCATGAATGAATGAAATGCTAGTCTTTTCGGAAGAAATTAAGAAAGAAAAAATGAAGGCAGGAAATTAAAAGAAATATATATAGGCCTACTAGTGGCTTGTGCAGCAAATGCTGCAAACTATGTTCATTAGACGTTCAAATAAACATTTTTCAGATTTATTTTCAATGCAGAATACCAGACATTCGGAAAGTTATTTGCTTCCATAATAATGAAAGATACTCTCTCTCCAGCCAATACTGAAGAGAACCACGCATATAAATGTCTACACCACACCGCCATTAAATATATGAAAAAGGCCCAAGCCCACTTGATTAATAACTATAAAAATATTTGATTTTTAATAATATTATTATCTTACGTAAGTTTTATAGCTTTCAGTAACACATACTATATATACGATATAGCCGCCACTCAGTAAAATATAGAAATCAAAATCTAATTTAAGTTATTCTCTACATCTACTTATATAACCCCAAAACGTTTTACTTTCATATCATCAATATAGCATTAATATGTATAATTAATGAAAAATAGTCACATCATGGCATTAACTACAATAATATTTCATTTCTAATGGTGATAATGTCAAACCACCTTAAGTTTTATGGTTTTTAATATCCAATACACAGCTGTACCCAGAAAATTACGAACCACAGAATCGAACCTGTAAATTATTTTTAGTAAGTTAAATTTTTTTAATAACCAATTTAATTTGAGCTCTAAATATGTCAGCATTCTTGTAATATTGTTTACTGTAGTGTGTGTTTTGTTTTATTCTGAAATGCAATTAGCTAGTTTAGCTAGTTCTCAAAACTGACGACAAATGGACTTTCGAAAATAGGAAAATGATGTAGTAAAATTGACATTTCACTGAAAACTACTATTTTTCTGAAAACCTTTGAGTTCCAAGCTTCAAAATGAGGGGTCATTTATTAAAATCCGTTCAGCCGTTTTCCCGTAATTCCATTACCAGTTCAAATTATATATATATATATATATATATATATATATATATATATATATATGTTAAAAAGAAAGGGATGCCACAAACTAGTTAGCATTTGGGAACGTGTGACTGGGAGAAAAAAAAAACTCGGTTAAGAGCTTGGAATTGTGGCGGACAGTTTATACACAGCCTACAGTAAACAGAGGAGAGATACGAGGTGTTGCACGCCGGTTAATAAAGCAATGGCCAACACACGACGGACTGGAATGCTGACAGGTGACATTTTTGTGACCTGGTTCCAGATCCGCCAGGCCGCAGGTGGGTGGGTGGTTTGCCCAATCGATAATATACGTACGTAGTATACGTACTTCTGCTCCTGCGACCGACTCCACGTCTCAGGCCAAGGGATTCACTTTCTCGTTACAAAACTGCACACACACTCATATACAGGGCGTAACAGAATAACTATTCCTAATTCCCTGATGTGCTAGAGCAGCGTTTCTCAAACTATGGTCCGCAGACCACCTGTGGTCCTCGAGGTCTGCCCTTGTGGTCCTTCAAAAAAAGAAGAAAAAATATAATTCAAACGAATTGCGTATATCACTCTATAGCTGAAAATCTCAGAGTTTGCAAATGACACATGGCAATCGCCTTTCACTTTTTCTCTCAGTACTGACATTTTATGAAATTTATTACTCTATCCGTCTACTGACTTCCCACTCTACTCTCAACAGCAAAAGGGGGATTTAAAACGCTATGAACGTGGTGTTTCTCGCCAGCTTTTCCCTGCACATCTGGCGCCGCCCCTGTGACCCAGCCAGGGACCACCCGAATTCATAACAGAGGACCGAACCTTTACATGTGTTTATGACTTTCTTAATAGTTTTGCCGACACCCAGTCAGCACATTGAAATGGTCACGTTCTGTACGTCGTACACCAATAATACAACTCTGAGGTCACAATTTTAAACTTATTTTCCTAGTAAATATGACGAATTTTCATGGGTTCGTGATCACTTTCATTGCGATATTGAAACTAACAAACTTTCATTGAGTGAAAGAGAACAGTTAATTGAACTCTCGAACGAGACCGGACTTAAAATGAAATTCCTAGCGGAAGGTGTGGTTAATTTCTGGACTGCATCACAAGTGAAAAGAGAATATAGTGAACTGTACAATGGTGCTTTAGACATTATAATTCAGCTTGTTTCTACGTATCTGTGTGAGAAAGAGTTTTCATCACTAACTCTAATAAAAACAAAGTAGGCTACCGAAATAGACTCGATGTATGTGACGATCTCCGACTTGAGCTTACCAGCATACGTCCAAATATAGAACAACTGTGCAAGAATCGGCAGGCTCATCCCTCTCATTAATGTATCAACATGTATTTATTTGGTTTTTTTTTTTTAGTTAACAAGTTATCCAAACTCTAATAGCTTTGAATTATTAAAGAAACAGAAATGAATTTTCATCTATTAACATTACCTTAATTAGTTAACACTAATATAAAATTAATTTAATTTAATTAATTTTAATTAATTAATTAATTATATTTTAAAATAGAAGTACATTGATATTAATTGTAATTATTGTGTTAAATTGTATTGTGTATTCTTATTGTATTGTGTATTGTATAATTGTATTGTGTATTGTAAATTTTATTGTGTATTGTTTATTATTTCATTGTGTATTGTTTATATTGTGTATACCACTGCCACCGGGTGCTTGCCCACTTGCAGTGTAAATAAATACATATTAAAATATAGCACAAAAATGATAAATTTGCTTTCGAAGGGAACAAGAGTAAGGTGGTCCGCGGAACTGTTTTGACTTAAAAAAGTGGTCCCCACTTCAAAAAAGTTTGAGAAACGCTGTGCTAGAGGACATGTATGTATGTATGTATGTATGTATGTATGTATGTATGTATGTATGTATGTATGTATGTATGTATTCCTTTCTTGAGCAGCATGTTCCATTACAAATGGAAAGTAATACTACATGCCTAGGTTTACCTTCAAGTACATAATCCATTTACATTATATATTATTATGTTGCCATTCTAGATTAAATATGGACTAGATGTATGTATGTATGTATGTATGTATGTATTTATGTATGTATATGTATGTATATATATATATTTCTTATCAAAGTAGTGTCCAGAAATGCTTCGTATAAAAGACAGAGCTCATCGCTCACATTTATGTTTCAGCTGTTCTCGTTACCATGGAAATAATAATTGAAGTTAGTTTGTTGTTCTATGTCACAACAGCCACATTTGGAGCGTCACGAATCCTAAATCTATGGAGAATCTCCGCAATCAATGGAACTCTTCTGCAAATATTTAGGTTGAATTTGTTGCTAGCTATCTAGTGGGGCCATATCTTATGTCTGTCCGATTGAATGAACATGGTATTTTTCCTGCGGAAATGCTTCCGGAGCTACTTTAAGATGATCCGATTAATATTTGGAGAAACATGATCTTCCAACACGACGGTGCACCAGCACATTTCGGCTTAAATTGTCAAAATTATTTAAATGTACATTTTCCGATTCGTTGGATAGGGAGAGCAGGTCTAGTTGCTTGGCCGGCACGTTCCCCAGATATGGCTGGCACGTTGCCCAGATATGACTCCAGTTGATTTTTGTGTTTGGGATCACATTAAATCAATTATTTATGAAACACCCATCGACACAGCAGAAGAATTAGTCGCTAGAATTATTCTTGCTTTTGACGACCTTCGTAACCGACCACAGATATTTCGAAGAATTCGTCGTTCAATCACAGGCGTTATACTGGCGGTAGCAATTTTGAACAGTTCCTACAGTTTGTCAATACTATTATCTTAATATCTACTATTAGATAAAAAGTTACTGTGTAATCACAGAAAGTAAATAAAGTAACTTGCCAAGTCGAGATTCTTTCATTTTTTCCTTCATACCACTATCACTTGAAAACAAGCATTTGTGGACATTACTTTATGAAGAAAAAAGTTTAATTTCATGTCCTCTATCACATCAGAAAATTAGGAATAGTTATTCTGTTACACGTTGTATACACATCCATATGCATATACAGAGTGTCCGTAAAATTCCGTCTAGGAAGCAAAGTATGACAGATCAAATAATATCAATTCATACAACTACCCATATATGACATGACTTGGGTTTTCAAGGACCCGAGTCGGAACGCATCCATTTTTTTCCTAGGTTATTTAACGACGCTGTATCAACTGCGAGGTTTAGCATCGATGGAATTGGTGATCACGAGATGGTATTTGGCGAGATGAGGCCGAGGATTCCCATAGATTATCTGACTTTTGCCTTACGATTGGGGAAAACCTCGGAAAAACCCAACCAAGTAATCAGCACAAGCGGGAATCGAACCCGCGACCGAGCGCAACTCCGGATCGGCAGACAAGCACCTTAGCCGAGGAACGCATCCATGAAGTCAGGTTTACATTAGCACATAGTGCGCCCTAAACAGAGTGATTCCGGAGGGATGATGATGATGATGCCATACGTTGAGAGATGATAGTATGGTCGATTCTAAAAGAAAACATTATACATATTTAGGCCTATATATATATATATATCTTATTCTCAATAGTTTCCGAGAAACAGTTATTTGAAAAATCTCCTTATTCTTCCGCATAACTATTCACACTGATGCAGGCACAATCAAATCAACCAGTACCTAAATTAAACCTATCCCGGGCCTTGGATCGGTCGCGGTGGTGTCATTTCTTGGCCATCGAGGTCACCAGACCTTACATTACTTACTGTTCGTGAGGTTGGCTAAGAAGCGAAGTGTATAAGCGCAAAATGAAAACAAAGGAGCACTTCATTGGAAAATGTCGCCAAAATATTTATTTTATTTTTATTTCAATTTGAGGGCATTTATAAACTAAGCTCTCCTTTTTCGAATTGCATTGAAACCACTTTTGCATCTTGTTTTAGATAGTAAGAAAACTTCAGTGAATGATGCCGTGTTCATTGGTAAACCAATATTTTAAATACTGATTGCTGCCTGAATAATATAAATATAATGCGCGTGAAATTCATATTTAGAACATACAAAATAACCTACTACAATATTTTTAACTTTTGAAACATCAGGGTACAAAAACATACTTTTTTGCATGGAATGACCCAGTGAACATATTTGAGGTATTTATAGGAGGTAACGGGACTCAGTGCCAACCCTTATACATATACATGCCTGTATAATTCTGCGGCCAGGAGGTGAAAAGGAGATTTTTATATATTGTGAAAGTGGAAACAATTCTCTACAATCTGGTAAAACGGTTAAAGTCAAATAAGACTCCTGACTGGATTTATAGAGCGTTACCAAATGTCCTAAGTACTTTTTGAATCGAGCACACACAGAATAAAGGACTTAAGAATATTTAATACTTTATTCCTTACAAACATCACATGTTTACTTTCCACGCTTCCCTATTAAAAAGGTCTAACTTGCATTTTAGCTATTTTATCACATACTGATGCCCTTTACTTTTAAAACTTTAAGCACCAGGGTAAACAGTCCTATATTGTTTAAGACATATTTTTCATTCCTAATAATTTACATTTCTTATTTATTTTGACATGAAAAAGTCTTATGTTTAAATAGTCCCTTCTTCTCAGTTTGAGTTGTAGTCTTAAAAGGGCTTAAGGGGACACTCAACTTAAAAATTGCAGAAAAAGTGACATAGAAATGAAAAATTAAATTTATACACTAATTTACGTGACAGAACTAAATCAATACGCAGAATTCTTCCTCTATTCATTGAGAAGTCACAGTCAAATGCACAAAGCCAAAAAATAAAAAATGATAATTACAAGTGATATTACAATTAATGATTGATTAAAAATTGAAATATTGTTTATTTTGAAAAGTATTGGATCTAATGAGCTGAGATTTTGCATGTTACTTTCCATGTGTATATTAAACTTTTTCTCCAAATTTGAAAAAGATTGGTCAAATAGGAAAAAAGTTCCAAAATATAGTTGAGTGTCCCCTTAAGTGCGGCTATTTTTGGAAATAATCAAGAAAATTATTAAATGAGCAACATTACCTATTTTAGAAGAAACATAAACAAATAATATCCAGGAAAAACTCTCAATTAAAAGAACTCTATAATTGACACCAATTTCAATATTTCTACTGCTCTCCTGAAAAGTATAAAATTTTTACTTAAGACCTTTTTCCTACCGGGCACAGAATTTTACTGCAGGTTCAAGCAGGCAGATAAGGTGATTTTTTTTTTTTACAAAATATTACTTAGATTAATGCAAGACGTTAAGGGTGCTATGCATAGACCAGTGGTTGCCAAACACCACGAAATTGTGACGTAATAGAAATGCAACCAGCATACCACTAACGCAGGGAGAGGGGTGGAGTGGGTATCTCCTCAGGTAATGCAGTGAATAACAGTGCAGAGACGGACTGTGACCAAAAACGAAAGCAATATAATATTCTTCTACTTATTAACTATATACACTTTTTTCCATATTATTTTTTTATCATCCTATTCATTAATTTTGTATTATTAATAAAATAAAATAAATTTATTTTCTTATTTGCCATAAAAAGAACGTGTACTTCACATCATTAGATATTTGAAATTAGAAAAGCGTACCAGACTGGTCACGAAGTTGTAAATTACACTACATACTTAAAAAAAGCGTTGATGTATTTTACTCCGATTAAGACATACTGTAGAAGCCGATACATTTTATTGTTTATTAATTAATTAAATATTCAAATTTCGTCGAAAAAACGTGGGAGTATTTTACCCCGATTAAGACATAGAAGCCGTTACTTTTTATTGTTCGTTTATTATTCAAGTTACAGGTAAGGGCGTGGTAGTCTTCATAACAAGAAGAATAATAACAACGTACATTGTTCTTTTATACTTCATTTAAAATTTTACAACAAATTAGATATCTCATATTTTTGCCATCTGCACAAAATAAATACTTTTTCTCCCATGCTCCTTAAAATTAAGTTTTTACTTATCCGTCTTCGAAAAGACATCGAAACATGTTATCCTACACACTTGTAACATCACATGTGTACGTCCGCTGCTGATAAATGTCTTTACTTATATCGAAGTGAAGGCTGTAAACAGAGGGTGGGGGTATGATGCCATGGTTACGCTTGAGTGGAGACAGGAGCATGTGTCGCAACACAGCTTTTGGCGATCACTGGCATAGACATTTCGCTAGCCCGCGCTACGAGCGTGCTAAACTAGCCCCGGCTATGATTACTTGTACAGGATTCATATCATACCATACCGCCAACACTGGTTTATGAATACGAAAAACGTTAGTTCGCTGATCATACATCGGAAGCCCGCGCTAAGAATGTCTATGAATATGGCCCTAAATGTTTGAATTGCTGAATCAAACATAATATCGTCAAATGAAGATTGTAGTGTAAGGACAACTCAACTACTTTATAGAGTATCAACGCTGTAGTTCGTAAACTGCGCATGCACAGAAATGCAATCAGCTGTTCTTGAACACCTCGCATCTCAGTGGTCGAATGTCCGCAGCAAGCATTCCGCACGCCATTCAAGTCAGAGTTGCTTCTCAAATGCTAATTACACTGGAATTTTCGTGCTATAATTTTAACGCGGTCAACTCGCTTTATTTCCGTTGCCGTGTGCGTGACTGCGCATGCGTGACGGCTTCGGTTGAGCTCGCTTGATAAGTTTGAAATCAATATCTCAATTTCCATACAGATCTTTCCAATAACTTTCAGACTCGACTCCAGGGAGTCCAATCATAGACATCGCCCCGATACATTTGAACAAAACTCCGTGTAGACTGGAGTCGAGGTAGTGAAGAAGTCCAGATAATCTAACAAGGAGAAGTCACGTCCTGGACGTCTGAATGAAAAATGAAACCCATGCTGGGCTGCAGTGTACGAGGAATATGTATACTGAAGATACTGGAATACAAAAAGACGCAAAAGGTTTTCCATGTTCCCCCACCTAACGAAAAAAAAAATGCGTCATCCACTTTCGGGAATGAAGGTACAGTTGTGTTAATTTGAATGTTTTATTTTTGTTTCGGTTTACAAATGCAGAGTATAGATCTGTGACAAGAGAAGTAATTAATGTAGGACAGCAATATATTTTGTGCGAGATCGTGCGTATTTTCTTGGTTCCCGCACAGAACCAATACGCGGTAAGTATGAAATACCACATTCAGTATTCCCAACGTAACACACATAAAGGCTGGTTCACAATAAACCGGGAACGAGAACCAGAGTGAAAACGAGAAGCAGAGAACGTGAATATGAAAATTTTTGATTCACAATAAACCGAGAACATAGACGATTATGCATATCGATATGCATGTCAATAACGATATGTAAAGTCGATATTACGCATTCTGATGTTATTTGTGTATGGCGTTCTCTCATGAGTACAAGGCAGCCAACATAAACACAGGTTAACCAACTTCAAAATTTCAACGGTACTATAAATATGCCCATGCATCTTTATTATCACAACCTATTTTAAGTCTGCCATAACGTAAAATAATTAGAGAAGAAACATTTGTAATAGAACAAAAATGAACACAACAGTAGTTATTGAATTGAAGCATGAATATGTAGTGTGTCATACAACCAATACAGTAATAAAATATGATTCAGTTACGATTGGTGTTCAAAGATACAGCTATTGAAAGCCACGCATTCTCCTTCATTTTCTCATCTTTATACGAGGCGCGCCGCTTTTCGTAAACTTGAGGATTTTCCTCAACACTCAATATTAGAATCTCATCAAATAAAACTTGCTCCATGATGCACAGCACAGAACAAAATAATCCATAGGTTATGTCACGGTCTTCTTGCTACAAAATATATGACAAAATAGCTTTTAGATGGCAACGGAATGAATCTAGTGGGCTGTGATCGGAAACGTGAACGCCAAAGTAGAAACTTGGCCAACTCTCCGTTCCCGATCCCGGACTCCGGCAAGCTTTTCGTTAATTGTGAATTCTCACATTTAAATGTACGCATTTTAACAATTTTACCGTTTTCGTTTTCGTTCTGATTCTCGTTTCCGGTTTATTGTGAACCAGCCTTAACAATTTCCCTCTTCTTACCGCTTAAGCGCGACATTCATTTTACTGCTTTAGGCTTTTAACATATTATTTTTAGAGACGTTTAACATAGTAATAATTATAAATTGGAAACTTACCACTGCAATTTCACCTAAACTGCAATGTTAATTATTGTTTTTAAATATTTGCAAAAATTAAGTAAACTCTACTACTCCACGAAACTTATTGCATTCCTGATACAAGTAACATTAAGGAAGCCGTGAAAAAATCAACAAGATTCCAGATGCCGATGTTATTACTGCAATATGTTATGTAAATAATATTGTTAAAATATTAAAATGAAAAATAAATCATTACATAACCTTACTGTTTGTTTTAAGTTCGCATTTATAGACTGGGGGAAAAAAAGACAGACGTATATCACGGCCTGCTGGAGTATAGTAAACATAGAAAACATTTTATAGCAACAATGTTGAAGAAAGATATTTTGGTTTTCCGAAGTTGCCGTCATTAAACAGAAACCAACATGGAGATTTCATTGCAACTAATTAGAAATTCGTCTTTCAGGTATGTAACAAACGATCTTAGCACAAAATAATGTACGATACACGAGCGGTATGTTTGTTTTCATGTTCACGGAAATTAAAAAGGCTCAACTACGTTTCGCTTTATCAATCTTTTCCTCGACCGTGAAAACGTCAACATACCGCTCTTGTAACGCATATTACTATTCTCTTCATACGAGGCGACATTTCGAAATTAGTCCAGCTCACAACAAATTTTTCACCATGGTTCACTCCAAGTGTATCGTACATGTATATTATCTTAAGTAACATCACGATACGCTCTGAATTTATCTAGAAAATTATGGTTCATTTAAAGACGCTCGCAATTGCAGAGGTTATATCAGCGTCGCCGGTGTGCCGGAATTTTTGTCCCGCAGGAGTTCTTTTACATGCCAGTAAATCTACTGACATGAGCCTGTCACATTTAAGCACACTTAAATGCCATCGACCTCGGCCGGGATCGAATCCGAAACCTTGAGCATAGAAAGCCAGCGCTACACCAACTGCGCTACCGAGATTTATCTAGATCGTGCAGTGAAACTTATTAGGATTATTTCACGAATAAAATTTAAAAAAAGCTAATACACGCATAAAAAATGCGTTTGAAAAAAAATATTAATAACTAGGGCTCGGAAATTGATGACCTAAAAATCACACAAAAATGACCTATAAAATGACCTTAAATTTCTGAAAATAGGACATTAAAATTAAAAAAAAAAATTAACCAGATTTTAATAATCATAATAATCATCAGATGTCTTCAGGAAGGGCAAAGCACGAGAGATGCAATTGGACTGCAACGAACAATCGGCGATAGATACCTAGAGTAGAATAAAGAAGTGTATATAGTATTTGTGGATTTAGAAAAGGCGTTTGACAGAGTGGATTGGAATAAACTGATGGGAAATTTAAAGAAAATTGGCGTGGATTGGAAAGAGTGAAGGCTGTTCAGCAACCTTTATATAAAACGAGTCAAAGTCAAGATAGGAGAAGAAATGTCAGAAGGAAGTGAAATAGGGAGAGGAATCTTGTTCAACATCTACTTGGAGGATTTATTCAAGAACTGTTTTCAGAACATGGGAGGAGTAACAGTAGGAGGAAGAAGAATAAACTGTATAACATTTGCTGATAACATAGCACTGTTAGCAGAAGAGGAGATGATACTAAGGGATATGCTACTGGAGCTAAATGACAGCTGTGAGCAGTATGGAATGAAGATAAATGCCAACAAGACAAAGACCATAGTCATAGGAAGAAAAGTAAAGAAAGTAAACTTGCGAATTCTAAATGAGGCAGTAGAGCAAGTGGACAGCTTCAAATACTTGGGGTGTACTATAAGCAGTAACATGAGCTGCTGCCAAGAAGTTAAAAGGAGGATAGCAATGGCTAAGGAAGCTTTTAATAGAAAAAGGAGCATCTTCTGCGGACCTCTGGAGAGAGAACTAAGGAAGAGACTAGTGAAGTGCTTTGTGTGGAGTGTGGCATTGTATGGGGCAGAAACATGGACATTACGACGTAGTGAAGAGGAGCGAATAGAAGCATTTGAAATTATTCTGCAGTTTTTTGTTTCTATTCCGGAACGGTTGCCCATAACTGATGCGAGTAAAGACATACTGCTTCACATCCAAGTCTCTTATATGAATAACCGTTCGCTCATAAAAACTCTGACTTTAATCGAATATCGAGACAGTAGAAGTTTTCGTTCCCAGTACTTAAGTGTGTCCCCTCCCCATCTGTAAGTGGCTGGTAATGGAGATTGATACGTCTGGGCTCCCTTAATAAAACCCATAAAAAGAAATCAAAGCAGGAGGGGAAGTCAGAGCTGCGGATAGCGGACACCGAGAAACTCAATCTCTGCATTCAATCAATTGCCCAGAAACGTGTCATTAAGAAAATTGCCTCCATCCCTTAAAGCGGCGGTTTACAAAGTGTGGAGCGTGCCCCACCTTAGGACGGACATTCTTCGTGACCTCCTTTTAAATGGGGTTCAGAAGCGCAACCCCATCTATTAAATGGCTGTAGGCGACAGGAGATGCCGTATTTCTCAGTTTCTCTCCTGTTTAATTCTTTATCTCCACATTATCACTAACGTATCTTTATGGCAATGGACCTACATTTTACAGAAATCCCGTCCGTTTCTCTGTCTACCTCCTGAATTACTGTTCTATAGAGAGTTAGTAATATTTTACTCATTTCAATATGCAGAGATTATATGCGCCAAAATTCAACTTTCATCCCCCAGGCGAGTTTCAACCAGCAAAATAAATAAATAAATAAATAAATAAATAAATAAATAAATAAATAAATAAATAAATAAACAGAGAAATAAATAATTAAATAAATAAAATAAATAAATAAATAATAAAATAAAATAAATAAATAAATAAAATAAATAATAAATAAATAGACATATATATATATATATATATATATATATGAAAGAATGAATAAATGAATCACTGAATGACTAAGTAAATAATTAAATAAATAACGGCCTTACTAATAAAAGCTCTATATACAGACGTTTAACTGTCTTATACTTATATAATGAGTACCTCGTTTATAAGTCGTGTGTAAATTCCTTACTAATACTCACTACATACGTCGTGTATAACAGTATGTTACATATCTATGTCATAGTTTCGTCATTACTTCGTTACGAAAGGTAATAGAATATCTGAGATTCTCTATTGCATCCGGTAGAGCGCTCTAGTGTGGCGTGTTAAGTATCGATAGTACAACTGGCTCTAATCGATGACCACAGTGTATTTTGGTCAAAGAGTACAAGCTACAGCAATATTATTTTGTGCTCTTTGGTATGTTCTTCTATGGTTACAAGGCAATCATCATCATAAAATGACAGTCGATACGAACAGCTGTTAGAGGGGCGGCCATTTTTTCTCTACATAAAACGCTTAAACAAGGAGTTTCGTGTATATAACTACTGCAAAGCAATTCCCATTGTATAGTTACAGACTGTTTATACATCCATCGCTTATGCATGCTTTATTAGTAAAGTTTTCTATCTCAACTCTGCATAAGTCTCGTATAAAAACTATACACGGTTTATTAGTAAGACTGTAAATGTATAACCAACTAACCAACTAAATAAATAAATAAATAAATGAATAAATATATATAAATGAAAGAATGAATAAATGAACCACTGAATGACTAAGTAAATAATTAAATAACTAAATTTATAACCAACTAAGCAACTAAATAAATAATAAATAAATAAGTAAATAAATAAGTATATATATATACATATATATATGAAAGAATGAATAAATGAGCCACTGAATAACTAAGTAAATAATTAAATAACTAAATTTATAACCGACTAAATAAATAATAAATAAATAAATAAATAAATAAATAAATAAATAAATAAATAAATAAGTACATATATAAATGAAAGAATGAATAAATGAACCACTGAATGACTAAGTAAATAATTAAATAACTAAATTTATAACCAACTAAGCAACTAAATAAATAATAAATAAATAAGTAAATAAATAAATAAGTATATATATATATATATATATATATATATATATGAAAGAATGAATAAATGAGCCACTGAATAACTAAGTAAATAATTAAATAACTAAATGTATAACCAACTAACCAACTAAATAAATAATAAATAAGTATATATATATATATATAAATGAAAGAATGAATAAATGAACCACTGAATAACTAAGTAAATAATTAAATAACTAAACTTATAACCAACTAGCAACTAAATAAATAATAAATAAGTATATATATATATATATATATATATATATATATATATATATGAAAGAATGAATAAATGAGCCACTGAATAACTAAGTAAATAATTAAATAACTAAATGTATAACCAACTAACCAACTAAATAAATAATAAATAAGTATATATATATATATATATATATATATATGAAAGAATGAATAAATGAGCCACTGAATAACTAAGTAAATAATTAAATAACTAAATGTATAACCAACTAGCAACTAAATAAATAATAAATAAGTATATATATATATATATATATATATATATATAAATGAAAGAATGAATAAATGAACCACTGAATAACTAAGTAAATAATTAAATAACTAAACTTATAACCAACTAGCAACTAAATAAATAATAAATAAGTATATATATATATATATATATATGAAAGAATGAATAAATGAGCCACTGAATAACTAAGTAAATAATTAAATAACTAAATGTATAACCAACTAACCAACTAAATAAATAATAAATAAGTATATATATATATATATATATATATATATATATGAAAGAATGAATAAATGAGCCACTGAATAACTAAGTAAATAATTAAATAACTAAATGTATAACCAACTAGCAACTAAATAAATAATAAATAAGTATATATATATATATATATATATATATATATATAAATGAAAGAATGAATAAATGAACCACTGAATAACTAAGTAAATAATTAAATAACTAAACTTATAACCAACTAGCAACTAAATAAATAATAAATAAATAAATAAATAAATAAGTAAATAAATAAATAGGCCTACATGTCGTTTGTATAATATTTTTATCTAAATTAGCACAGATAAATTAGTGTAATGACGAGGAAATATATCTCATGAAAATTATATCCAACAAGTAGGAAGGGCTGTCTGTCCGCTTGTGTAGATATCTCTATTACTGACTGTATGATACAGGAAATATTGTAATGCTTCAAAAATGATGAGATTTTTCACGAACACTAATACAGAAAAACAGATCTTTTGTCGGTCGGCTTGTATACGTTATTTTCTAAGCAATTATTGAATTATACAGAAAATCCTGGAACACTAATAATAATTATGCATAAATTCTCGTATCTTAGTTACAATATTTTCGAAACAAAAAACACACGTTTCCAACGTCTCTGAATTGGACAAAGATGATAAAGATTTTCTGTGTACGTAAAGAATTCCAACTTAAAGACATTTTATACGGAAACATGTTATGTTTACAGCACTTTAACGAAATTTCTGCACATTTGAAGGACAAAACTAAAATTCTTTCAATATTTTATTATCATAACCCACTGTTCTCTTAAACTGGCTGAATATATTGGGAATTAAATCTATGGCTTTCCAAAAAAAAAAAAAAATACTATGAAATGTTTTATATAAAACAATTCTTTTCTGGAAAAGGAAGCAAGGACGAGCAAAATTGTATTAAACTTTATTGCTTGAAATATCTCAAAGAATAACCCCCTGAAATATTAATGGCATTACTTATGGATCACCCTGTATAAATACTTCAGTTATTTTAGAACGTAACCACTTCTCTTATTACCCGTAGTTTGACCTTTGCGTGCTGTCCAAAATTAGTTGAAAATCTAAGAATTCAATAAACTGAGCAAGTTTGGAAGCCTTTGTCTTAATTGTAATATTGTAATATTTTCTGTCGACAATAGTAAGAACTTCAACTTGAAGTCTAGTTGGTTAGAATGGCGTGCACGTAGTAGGAAGTGGCATATGTGTTCTAAACACATCGTCCTCTCTTTTTATTTTAGTTTCTCTCTCTCTCTTTTTCCTTTCCTTCACTCTTTCTCTCGACAACATTACCAGAGTATTAAATTGGCGATAGCATTCACCGCATTGCAATCCTACTGATATAGAATATATTACATTGCAGCCTTAGCCCCGACTGGAAAAGAAAAAAAAAAAACACCGAGAAGAATAATCTCAGTCCTCTTTTATTATTTTTGAAGAACTCTAGTCTGCATTATTTAATATTTTATTCGAGTTTTTCATTTGTTCACTTCATTTCATTCCTTACTTAAACCGATATCACAGTCATGTCTAGACATTTTTTTAAGACCGCAGTCAATAACTAACTCCATCTGTAGTAATTCTCAGTGGAAATCTAGCAAACTGAAACTTCCTGGCATGAAGTCGGCAAAATATGAAGCTCCTTACTCTGAAGCATTCCTTGTAACAGTCTGGGAAGAAGGATTTTCAAGATGCACGATGCGTACAATGCAATTAACGCCAAAAACTGTCATATTTAATAATATTTTCATAAGAATTTTATCTACAGTAATTGCTCAATAATTTGTCTTTTAAATAATTAATCCTGCATTAACGACAAAAATTTTCATCGACCACCTCTGTGGTGTAGGGGGTCAGCATGCAGTTCTCTTACGCAGAGGGCCCGGGTTCGATTCCCGATCGGGTTGAATTTCCTGGTTGAGGTTTTTCAGGGTTTTCCCTCAACCATAAGGCAAAAGCCAGGAAATTCGGGCCACAACATCCCTGAATATCACCGGCCTCATTCATCACCGAAATCATATTCATAACAAATCAGTAATACATATACAGTCGCCATCTAGTTCACAACAATAGAACCAGTCTCAACAACAATACACAGGCCTTAGGATTTCACCCAGAAGATCAACTCGCGATATGACCAAAGATGTTAAAGCGAGTATAAATAACAGCGAGAAAAAAAATAATAATAATTTTCATCACGGCGAGAACAATGATGGACTTGATATTTAAAAATGATGATTTCTTACCAAGGTGGGGGAGAATAATTTCGGAAAGAGAAAATTATTTTAATACAATGAACTAGAAAGATTTGAAAATGCGGTTTAAGTATTGTATATTATGAATAGTAAAGAAGGTAATTTAGAATTTCCAACTACAGTAGAACCTCTATTATCCGTGGTAATGAAGACGGTGAACTGGACGATTAATCGAAAAAATCGGATAATCCGTACCATAATACGAGTATACTTTCATAAATTAAGTGCATATTACAGTTTTGTAATTTCTTCCATAATGTTGTGTTTAACATGCTAGATAGTGAGCCAGAAGTTACTAATTTAAGTCTGGTTGTCAATGGTGGGTTTATAAGGGACAAGGAAATTCCTTGTGATGTTTGTTTGCGAAAAGATAGGAATACTGGGTGTTCAGTTCAAAATGTGTCATGGCTCGCTGTATGCCGTCATGTGGCTAGCTGATGAGCCTAGAGAATTCAATCTTCCTACACTTCCGCAGCTCAGGTGTATAATCTAAGAGGCAGAGAAGTTGGCTAGCAAGTACGGCGTTCATTCTGAAGAGTACGTGCCGATACGTACGGTAACGCCGGTAGTGGCAGGAATGTGAACTGTTTGGAAATACGTACTGTCGGGATATGGGGAGAGGGTTAAGACGATTACTTACGTATTTGTTGACATTAACTTCGACGGTCAACATGGACACGGATTATTTGATTTGTGTTGTGGAATGTTACCGTACGCAACCGATGATAACAAATACCCTGCGTACGACTTGCCGGCGCAAAACACAGTTCGAAAGAGGTTATGGTAGCACACAGACCGTACAGACCGCCATCTGTTGCTACGACGTTCAAGTTATACCGTACACATTCTCAAGTTCAGATTGAAGAACGCCTTAAATAATAGGCAACTTCTCTAACATATAAACTGAAACTCGCTTCAAATCGGTGACCCAACAACAGTGACGTCATGACACACTTTGAAATGAACACCCAGTAGTAGAGGTCTCCTGTTGTAGATTTACATACTTTATACACTTTATCCTTGTTTTTCTTAAATCGCGCACAGTTTTAACGCCAATCTCGTATTCTGATGAGAAATGAGCAGCGGTTTCTCTATTCCCGAAGCTCTAAATTATTTGCATTTTTATTTCGATACTTTTTCGACACCCGTGGAAGATATTTTGCATAGAAGGTATAAAGTACGGGCACTTGAACAGTAGGACAAGAACTGAATCCTGCACGGGTTTGCTATAAATTGTGCGGAAGTTCTTTGGAGCATTTCTTTGAAAACAGATAGGTATTGACTATTTTACAAGTTGGGGAAAAGGCAACTTGAAGTAACTGTTCCTATTGCCGGCAGTAGTACTATGTAAGGGCAAAGCCTTGTAATAATACACTCTAGAAAAATTAGGTAATAATGTAAAGTATAATACTACATTTTTTTCCGCAACAAAGGAAAAAAAAAAAGAGCGAGAGAAAGGCAGTCGGATAATCAGTCGATCGGTTAATCGGGTGACGGATAATCGGGGTTATACTATAATAGTTAAGTACTTCATAATATTATTCATTAAATTACACATTTATTGAAGAAACGTTTAATCAACCTTCTGTTGCCTAAAATACGGAAACTAAAGTAATGTGAATAAGATATTTATCATGTACCGGCCTCATATCACATTTGAAGGCTTTGGAATAGCGCAAATCCATGAAGTTTTTCCATTTCGCTTGTTGCATGATATTTCCTTGCATCTATTTTCATATTATCCCGTTCTGTCATCAATATTGCTGAAGACATTGGGATGAGGTTTTCTTGCATTGAAATCTATTTCTACTTATTTCCAACCTTTCGTCTTTTCTTCTAAATTTTCAAGTTCGTCTTTTTGTTTTCGATGATTTTTGTGTCCTGAGGTTAGCACCTCTTTTGTTTATGATATTTTATAGTCGTAATATAACAAATGAACTCATTATAAAGGTCACTGCTTACATTAACAAGGAACATGGCCTTCGGAATTACTATTTTACAATGATTCCGAAGGCCGTGATGACTTAATTAGGAATTAATTTTTATTTTTAGTAGGTTATTTTACGACGCTTTATCAACATCTTAAGTTATTTAGCGTCTGAATGAGGTGAATTTTATAAATATAAAATATACCAACCAACAAAGGTAAAGATGCCATGATAATGCCGGTGAAATGAGTCCTGGATCCAACACCGAAAGTTACCCAGCATTTGCTCATATTGGGTTGAGGGAAAACACCGGAAAAAAACCTCAACCAGGTAACTTGCCCCGACCAGGAATCGAACCCGGACCACCTGGTTTCGCGGCTAGACGCGCTAACCGTTACTCCACAGGTGTGGACAGGAATTAATTTAATTGACTCCATTTTAAATGCGTGCAAAGGAATTAAATACGATTTAATTTCAGTATTGAAGTTAAATTTTATAAAGTAATGGCAGTGCCAATGTTGCTTTATGGGTCTGAATTTTGGATCCTGACTAAGAAATAAGAATAGAAGCAGCAGAGATGAAATTTCTGAGATTTGTTGCGAGTTACACCTTATTGGATAGCAAAAGAAGTGAAATATAAGGGGGGAACTAAACATTTTTAATTAATAGACAGAATAAGATATATAAACGATTGGAAACAACATATACAAAGAATGGAAGCAGACCGCATACCAAAACTGATGATGAACTATAACCCAATAGGGAGAAGAAATGTTGGTAGACCGAAGAAAAGATGGGCTCAACAGTGTTAAAAAAAATGAGACCGGAACGCGCCATAAAGGCTTAATCATGATGCTGTTGCTGATGAAGTTCATTACAGTTAGTTAACTGTGGATTAGTAACACGTTGGTGAAATCGGCCCTTTGTGTTAAATATTAATTTGATTAGTGCAACATTGTTTGAATTTATTTACGACCTGCTTATTCCCAATATTTTATACTCATCCCGTAATTTTCCCCTTCGATATTTCGCCTACGAGAAAAAAGTGGGGGGGGGCAAATAATGCGATTAAATATTGTATTATATTGTACAGGCGACAGGCGTACATCATATCCGGGTAAATCAACTGGTAATTACTAAATATAAACAAAATCCGTCGCATAGTTTAGAACAGGCATGCACAAACAGCGCTCAACGAGCGCGCGCGCTCCTTGGGAGCGGGAGAGCGGTGTTTACCGCTCACCGAAACGGAGAGGAAGATACGTCAGAATGACATAGACTTGCTATAGGTAGAAGAGAGGAAACCGACCACTCAGTTATCTAGTGGAGTGCAGTGTGTAGGCCTGTTCTCAGTAACTGTTTCACGTTGCTTACCTACTGCTACAGTACAGTATGGAGGAATCTAAAAGACGGAAAGTAACATTTAACGATTTACAGCTCGAACTTATTGATCTTCAATGTGACCTAAGGGCTAAAGATCGTTTGAATAATACTACTAGCCTGGTTGAGTTTTACAAGACTAAACATTAGCAATAATATCCACGACTACACAGGCTGGCTGTGAAAATGATTGCTATGTTTGGCTCAACATTTATATTTGTGAGCAACTGTTTTCCATAATCAACTTTAATAAAGCCAGACATCGAACATCTGTAACTGATGTTTCATTACGATCAGTAGGCTACTGTTCCTTTCAGCTACCAACAGCATAAAACCTCGTTTTGATGTACTGATAAATAAAAATATAACAAAATGATATTGTACACTTAAGTAGCTATAGAATTTCTATTATTTCTGTAAAATAAATATTTCTTTATTAATTAATAATAGCCCAAGATAGTTTTGCAAACACAAAACGGGAATTCATTTCATAAGCACTCGTAATAGTACTTCCTTTTGTGTATATTTTGTACGAGATCACCCCTTCTTCCAGTCCACCCTTATACAGAGCGCAGCTAATATCTGCATTCCGCTCATGAGCTGTGAGCCGGCTCGGAGAGCGCAAACCTTGTGCAGGCCTGGTTTAGAAGAAATCCCTATATAGGCCTACAAACAAGCACAGGGACGAACAGCATGCCAAAATAACTTCTTGGATATCAGAGATGCTGACAACGTGTATTTCTGAGGAAATTCTCGAACTAGACCTTCTTGAAACATTACAATACTTTCTCTTGAAAGTCTCCTTCAGAGCAACCGCTTAATCTCCCACAAACACACAGAATCTGTCTGGCAATTGAACTACGGCGGGTTCTGGACGCCACAGCCTTCTAAACGCGAGTGTCGTGATAGTGGGCGATTGGGCTGATCGATAATAAGATTCCGTCCACTTGCACCCCGTCCACGACGCCTGCTTAAACTTTCATGATGGAGAGACCTTCCACTTGTCTGCGTCACGGAAAGGGTTAAACTTTAATCACTCACTCCAGCGAAAATTGGGAGATAAAAGTTGTGCCGCGAGACGGCCGGCGTGTTCCCTGCTAACCGTAGCAGTGATCCTCGGCCGATTATTAGGACAGCTAAAGGCAATCCTTCACTTAGCTTCCATAGCCTTTCGCGGTGTACGGCATCTTCCACAGAACCGGTCGTCATTTCAATCCCGCCTCGGACATAGATCTTCAGTGAAATTTAGATTATGTCATTATGGGATAACATATTCAGTAAAGTTAAGCTTGTCTCCCTTCCATTTCAAGGCAAACTCCTCAAAGCTGTATATTTTTGACATGGTAGAAACCGCAGCTACAAGCTATGAATATCACACAGCCATTCCAGGCAAACTGGGAATTCCAACGAAAAAGTTTTTTTTTCGGAAATATTTGTTTATTATTAGTGTAGGCTGTAAGACATAGAAGCTCTAAATTTAAATATTCGAATGTTTTATTTTCAAAAGGAAAATATTTTACAAGTTTTATGGACATTGAATCTAAGCGGTCTAGGCTAGGTAATGGGTACTTTTTGTTTCCCTGAAGTTTGCACTGAAGAGTTCGCGGGAAAAACTATGAATGTCACAGTTTTCTTAAGGTTGATGTCATTATCTCATTCAATGGATCACTACGAAATTTAATGTTGTTCTTATGAAACACGGTAAAAAGGAGAATTATCACCACGAATACAGTAATCCTTTCCTTTATTTTCTATAGAAACAGCGCTACATCTTGCAGTTATAGACTCAATTAGATCATTATCTAATCCTTAACAGAAATGTGACATCCATCGTTTTTCCCGCGAACTCTTCATTTATTCATAGAGAGATCAGCTGTTAATGTATATTTTTCAAGGAGTTATTGTTGTAATATTTTGAGAGTCCGCACTGTTAATTCCAGAGCTTCAGGATAAAGGAACTTTTTACTCTGTACTATATTCTTTCTGCCATTCATTTTAAATAGACTGAATCAATAATTAGCAATCTTACAGTTCAAGTGAATATTCTGACTTAGAAATATCACAGTTGTTTTTAAACTGCAAACATGAAGGTCATTAACTCATCTGTAACATCCGTGACAAAATGTGTGTAACAACCGGCACATGGAAAAAACAGCTATAAAATATTTACTTTGGCCTCGTCTCGCTATCACCAAACCCATCGACACTAAAAACCTAGTTGATAGTTAAACAACCAAATAATATATATATATATATATATATATATATATATATATATATATAAAACAAAATTTAATAAATTGGAACCAGACCAATTCAAAAAAGAGGAAAATCGAAGCTGCGAGTTAAATTTTCTTAACATGAAATTTTTATGACACAATACCATGGGAGGTAACAAGATCACCTCACATGAATAATGCAAATTAAACATACTTCTTAAAGTGGAATAATTATTTGTATTATTCTCATTTCAAAATATTAGTAGATAAACATATAAACGGACAAGTATGTGGAATTAAAAAATGGAGAAAAGTGAAAATAATATTGACAAATAATCAGTGGAGTAATTCTATTACTCGCCTTTGTGGCAGAAATATTAAACAGAAAGTTTCGTGATGCTGTGAAAAATAAATTTCGATATTTTAAAGGCAATATCATCTCTTACACAGGCAAAGTGGTTTAGAGCAAAGTTTCTCAACCTTGCTGATGATGCCCCTCTGGCGCAGTGTAGAATCTAGAATAAATTCTGAACCATCTAGTTTGGAGTTACATGACAAACTTATCAATATTCAGAGAGAAGTCGGCCGTGTATATGATGTATATACGGAGAGCGACTGCTCTCTTAACGTAATTGACAATAGGAATTGAAAAAATAATATTTAATTATGTTTTTGTTTAATGTAAAATAATCTTATGTTCAAACTGTAATAGAATAAGTTTTCTAAATTATTATTATTATTATTATTATTATTATTATTATTATTATTATTAATAATACGTGCACTTTTCGTTGCGATTTTACACCACCGCCAATCAGTATTACAAAGTCTGACATACACCTACATCAGACGTGGCGAAAATGTGATCGTGCGCCGAGCCACTGTGTAACCTGCAACATGCACAGCACCTATGGAGGGAGGCGGACACCCGAAGGGGAAGTGAAGCAACTGTCTGACTTATTAACGGATTTTCATTTTCCTTACGTCAAGCACTTAAATATATTTTATACAGTACAAGGTTACAAACTACGTGTAACGAAGAAAGAAATGAACAAGAAAACACAGGACACATTATCACAACCTTAAAATTAACTGTCTTCAGAACGTCTCTGCGACAGAGTTTTACTGCCAGTCGTAGTTGATCACGAAAGCATTTGTCTGTCAGTCGTGATCTAAATTTGGTTTTTACTGTTTTCATTGTTGAAAATAATTTTTCACAAACGTAAGTTCCAGCTTGAACAGAGCAAGCGAAAGAACGAAGCTTCGGATATTTATTTTTTGACAAAGATTTGAAAAATTCAACATTTGCCAAGTCCTTACAATCATCTAGCTTTCTTCTTACATCACATTGTAAGTAAATCTATGAGTTTAAATTGAAGATCTAACCGCATTATTCGTACATCTGCTGAAAAGGATCGACGTACAGAGATGATGATGATGATGATGATAATAATAACAACAACACTTAACCTTTTAATCTTTCATGAGTGACATGTACAGTAGTATAATGCCGTTTTATGTTATACAACCGTTTTCCTCGTAATACTTGTGAACAAATCATACATTTAGTATTCTCATCATATTGGCAGCAAAAAATGCGTCCTCCCATCCTACTTGAAACTTCCGTTTTTGTAGAGGTACATGGCTTCGAGAGAGACATCGAGCGTATTCCGAATCTCAGCGCTGAGCAATCTGATGGCATCACGGTGTTCCGAATTTCATCGATGGCGTCACTGATGCTCCACCGGTGTCGCACCAGTTCCATCAGCTTGCAGAGGTGGTGGCAGTCTCCATCAGTGAATCTGATTGGTTCTTGCATAGGGCGGGAATTAGCAGACGAATGACATCGTGCACTGTTGTGTCATGGCGGTGTGTTCTGCTTTAGTTCTGCTGTATTGTTTGTAATGAGCACAACGTAAAAACAGTATGTTAATGGCTTATGAGCGAACATGTCAACGAACCAGGTATTACTACTGGTTCAATAAGTAAATTGTTTATGCATTCTTTTCTTTGAACGAGATGACAGTACGGAAATTTCGCAAAATGTTGCTAGCGTAGCACAGACAACTTATACAGTCACCATAACAGCCATCGATCCTTCCAGCAGTTTTGTTCCTATTTCGCTGCAACGTGACGTCATTGTTGTCCACCGGTCCGGTGAGATTCGGAATACGCTGATTGCGACGATTCGCCACTCGCAGGTCAGAGGCAAATACAAACGCAACGGAGTTTGACTCCAGTGAGTGAGAGGGTGAGGGTTGGGGTGGTAGGAAGCAAGAGAAAAGCACAGCCATCATTGCGAGCCACAATGTGCTCCCGAGACGCATTTTCGCCACGGCTGACCTACATAAACAGTGAAATTTATAAGTGAAATAAAATATAGGCTATTCAATTCGCGATGACAAACAACGAGTTTCCATTCTGACGAATTCAACTGTGTCAAGTGGACGAACAATTTCTCACGGGAGCGAACGTCGCTGGGAGGATCGGTCAGAAAGATTCGGGTTGCGTACGTGATGGCTGTTACGTAACCAACGACAGCGGTCCGCAACCAGGTGAATGACATTCTGCAGAGAACAGCTCGCTATAGCAGCTAGCGTCTGTCGGTGCACCAGCTAGGCATATGCAGGCAGAGCTGAGAGTTGTTGCTTGTTTATGAGGCTCTGCTGCAGCAAATAAAACAAAAGACTGGGAAGGAGGAAGAAGACATGAATGAAAGACTTCTTGAAAAAAATGTATGTACAAAAAGAACAAAAGAAGATACATAATATTATAAGATAAAGGATGATCACTGAGGAGATTATGAGGGAAAGTTGGGAAGGAAGAGGAATATGAGAAATAGAATATGAGGGAGTGAAAGAGAAAAATAGAGAAAGGGGGAAATATGAGGAAAAGTAATAAATGAAAAAGGAAATAAGAAGAAGACGGGAGAAAAATACGAAGAAAAGAATACGAGGGAGAAAAATGGGAGAGTTGAGAATGAAGAGGAATATGAGAAATGGAATATGAGGGAGTGAAAGAGAAAAATAGGGATGAGTGGGGAGAGAAATATGAGAGAAAGTAATAAGTGAAAGAAGGAAATAAGAAGAGGGGAGAGTTGAGGAGGAAGAGGAATATGAGGGAGTGAAAGAGAAAATTAGGGAGGAGCGGGGAGAGAAATATGAGAGAAAGTAATAAGTGAAAAAAAGGAAATAAGAGCGGAGAGTTGAGAAGGAGGAGGAATATGAGAAGTGGAATATGAGGGAGTGAAAGAGAAAAATAGGGAAGAGCGGGGAGAGAAATAATATGAGAGAAAGTAATAAGTGAAAAAAAAAGGAAAATAAGAGGGGAGAGTTGAGGAGGAGGAATACGAGAAATGGAATATGAGGGAGTGAAAGAGAAAAATAGGGAAGAGCGGGGAGAGAAATATGAAAGTAATAAGAGAAAGAAGGAAATAAGAAGAAGAAGGAGAAAAATACGAAGAAAAGAATACGAGGGAGTTAAAGAAATAAATAAAGAAATAAAGAGGAAAAAAATGGGGAGAAAAAATGAGAAAAAGTAATAAGTGAAAGAAAGAAATACGAAGAGGGGAGGTAAAAACGGAGAGAAGAATATGAGGGAAAGAAACAGAAAGAAATAAAGAATTATGGAAAAAGAGGTAGAGAAATATAAGGGCGTGAAAGAGGAAATAGAGAGAAAAGGGGAGAAAAGAGGAGAAAAAGGAATTTGAGGGAATGAAAAAGGGAAAAAGAGAGAGTGGTAGAGTGGAACATGAGAAAAATGCATAAATGAGGTAAGAGTCAATTAGGAAGAAGAAGGGGGTAGAAATATTAAAAGTAATAAGAAGTACCAGAGAAGGGGATATGAGGTGCATTCTGAGAAATATAATTCGAAATGGGACAGAAATAGTAGAACACAAAGAAGGAAAAGGGAAATGGGCATGAAGGAAAAGGAAAGAAATAAGATTATAATGGGGAAGAAGAGAAAAATGAAAAGTAATAGAGCAAAATAAAGAGGAATGCAGGTGGAGCGGAGATACAAAATCACGAAGAGTAAGAAAATGAGTACAAGGAATTGCAGAAAACAATACGTGCGAAAGGAACAATAAAATAGAAGAATGCTAGGAGACTGAGACGAGGTGAAAGAAAATGTGTGAGGGGCAGATGAAATGTGGAAGGCGAAGCTGACTAACAGGCGGTTATCAACATGCCGCGCCGCGCCGGACTGATTGCAGTAGCAGAGGGCGATACAGCTGGGTTCCTCATCGCCACACATCTGTCGGCTAGCGTTATTACTCAGCTGATGCCTGCCTGCTATTTAAAACATAACATGGTTCGATTCCCGGATAATCGTATGCCTTTTGAGATGATCAGTAGGCCTTATCTAAGTCTTCGGTTTGTCTACAGAGTGATTTATATAGAACTGACACATTTCTTTCATTAATTGTTTCAAAACGAATTGCGCTAGCGACAACTTATTATACCTAAAATGTAGAGGAATTTTGGGAGATTATTTACCTCTATAGCAAATGTTGAAAATGTCCTCCATCCTGCATAAGGCACAACTCAACACGTCGTTCCATGTTACTGGCCACTCGTTGGAGGACTCTGTTGTCAATAGCTTGAATCTCCTGTGTGATGATGTGCTTCAGATCGTCCAATGTCTGGGGACGTGTGGCGTAAACCCTGTCTTTTAAGTAACCCCATAGAAAGAAGTCCGGCGTTGTCAAATCCGGAGATCTCGGTGGCCACAGGTTCCTGGAAATTATTTGTTCGTCAAAGAAACTTGGTTTTAGGCCTGCACTTTTCGCAGCTCTCTGACAGATTGAGTAGGTGTACCCTGTCTCCTGCGACAAACGTCTTAATGATTTTTTGTGTGACTGCTCCAGTCGTGCTCTTACGTCAACAACAACCGTGGGAAGCCTAGATGAACGATGCTTGCCCTTTTCACTCACCAGAGATCCAGTTGTTTCCAATTTGTTTACCAGTCCCAGTATTGTGTTTCTTTGGGAGGATTGCGAACACCAAATTCTCTCTGGTATGCCCTTTGAGTAGCTGTAATTGAATTCGTAATCCAGTATTGCTTCACAAGGAAGAGTCATTGATTTAATGTGTACTGCATTTTCACGTTGACACAAAATGTCGAAAACAGCTGCCAACAATAGGAATAAAAAATAAACATCTGCGCATCTAGTGCTGCCAACAATAGGAATAAAACATGAACATCTGCGCACCTAGTGACAAGGAATCGAAACTCCAGAACATTCTGCTTAATTTGGTGCTAAAATTGGGTCAGTGTTGCCAACAATAGGAATAAAACATAAACATCTGCGCATCTAGTGACAAGGAATCGAAACTCCAGAACATTCTGCTTAATTTGGTGCTAAAATTGGGTCATTGAATGAATTTCCAACGGAATAATTAAAGAAAGAAATGTGCCAGTTCTATATAAATCACTCTGTACAATTCTCACACCACCGCACCGGAGAGACCTCAACGATAAATAATTGTATAATTATTATTTATTATTATTACTATTATTATACAGTATTATTGTTTGTATATTGTTCCTGTATTAAAGTATCATTATATCTGGTATGTGTTCTTATACTGGTTGAGTGGAAGAGAACGTTTTACGGCATAACTCTGCCAGTAGAAATAAATCTATTAAATAATAATTATAAATAAATAATAAACCTAATAGCTTCATAATTTAAAAAGGATAGTAAATAAAAGACTGCGCCTGATAATGAACCAAGAACAGCAACGGTTCACTAATTATCTGTACTCCATGTATTGAGACCATTAGAGTTGCGGCCTCGTAAAACAGATATTAACGTTAGACTTAAATTGTTAGAAATTATACTTTGGGTAGTTATAAAAGTTTTCGATTATGTAATTTTTGTTCTTAGTGTTTAATTTTATTTTAAATCTCAGCTATTTATAGTAATTTAATGTTAAAACAACTTTATTATAATTTAGAATTTATAGTCCATTTGATATGCTTAAAATTTTAAGTAATAAGTGTTAAGTTACCACTGCATTATGGTGATCGATACACAATATTTGCATTCGGCTCACTTCTTGTTGGTTTTTGCATCATACAGTTTTCCTTGGTTCCTACACTTCAGACCTTGGACTCATTCTGAGAACCTATACTTGAACACTGAGATGCTCCTGCCTACAGAAATTCTTTATACGTATACATTTCCTTCTAGAATTTTACGAATGAACATAAAGTATCGTGAACGACAAATTCCCATGCTCAAGACGAGAATTCAACACGAGATCTCATGATCTGTAGTCACGAATGATGACCGCTAGACCAGGCCTGCAGAACTCGCAAAGTAGGGGAACTATGACGTCAGCCTCACTCCACTTCTATTGGCGATGATCGACTTCCGCTCCGAGAATGAATCTTGATGCAGCGAGCGTAAAGGCTGGTTCACAATAAACCGGAAACGGAAACGACAACGAGAACGATAACGGAAATATTGTTGAAGTAAATGTACAGGGACATCATTTTACTTTTACTAGCATTTTTATTGTACCTGCATTTCTGAATGTACTTCACTCCCACCCCTGCACTAATGTCCTTGCTCCCGTCAGACACACAAACTTACGGCCGCTGTTGCATTCAAAGACTTCAAGCAGTGAAGTAAACACTGCAGTGTATAGTGTGCTTCAGAAATATGGTTGCGTTTTCTATAGAAGAAAGAACCTATATTAATAATATCGTACTAAAAAATTATATTCAAGAAACGATAAATTCAATTTCACAGAATATGCTTCAAAATGTTTTTAATAATATGCGTACTGAATTGAATCCTGCATTGTAATGAACGGCAACCATTTTCAGCAACTTGTTTAAAAATTCAGATTAGCTTATTTTGAATTGAGGTGGCTAGAAGCAAAGGAATGCTAGTGACATTTGTAATAACATGAGTTAAGTGCATCCAGTGTAAGCAAAAGTATCTAAAATTTGAGTGGCAAAGGAATATTTTAATCGCATCACACATTAAAATTTAAATACAAATTTCACCGATTTTACGAAAGCTTAAATATTTAAACCCCATTTTCTCAAAAGTAACAAGTGCACTTACAGCCCTTTACTTATGACCCCCTCAATTTAAATGCACTCTCTATATTGTATGTTAACATTTTTTAATTAATATACTAAATAAAGTAGACATTACATAACGAACATAGCCGCCTGAAAAGTTGAGTTTTTGAAAAAAAAAAAAAAAAAAAAAGTATTACTACTCTACTGTATTTTGATAAATTCCGTAAAAGTGATGACCAAACTGAAAATCGTAATATCGTATTTCCCTACAACATAAATAGATACACTACTTTTCTCTCCTCCTATACCTAGTAAAATGATTTGTTTACACATTGCACTAGTAACATCAAACTCCTGTAATGGAAGGGGGCAACAGTGTTTCCGAGTACAGCCAGGTTAATGTTAAAAATGTTGGTAAAAATAAAGTGATGTCCCTGTATTTAAAAGTGAGTATTCACAATTTACGTTCACGTTCGAGTGCCAGGGCTACGGCAAGCTTCTCTTTAATTGTGAATGCTCACATTTAAGAACATTCATTTTAACAGTATTTCCGTTCTCGTTCTCGTTGTAGTTTCCGTTCCCCGTTTATTGTGAACCAGCCTTAACTAGAACGCCGTGACCGCACAGGTAAAGGTGGGTGGGGTAAAAGAGGGGAGGAAAGCAGTCGCTGTCAAGGGCTACAGTTCTGCAGGCCTGCGCTAGACCAAGAAATCGTATGTCAATCTATTACGCCAATGTCATTTTTAATAGTAATGATAGATAACATCACCTGCTTTTTATGCAACTATCATAGCCTTAGTGTATCTAAGGTTGTGTTGCATTCTAAGAATGCTACTATGTACAATCAATCAAAAAGTTTACGGACTACCCTGAATGTAAGCAATGTACAGGATATAGGAAACGGAGGAATTATCTAGAACCAGTGAAACGCATGGAATCTATACTAAATGCATCACCTGAAAGGCAGAGAAGAAGACTCGCCGTAAGGCTTATATGGAGAAATTCCAGGAAAAATCACAATAGGTCCTTGGCATGTTTGCACAAAATCACGTGTAGAACCTCATTCCTTAAAGACAATCTGACGCTGTTTGATTGATTGACTCAACAGGCATGGAAGCAATGATCTTCAGTAACACGCACATGTGTATTTAACGGAACAATAAATACAAATGCAGTTCGAGAATATATTGTATGCATGTATGTATGAACGGGCTATTCCATATGAAATCGATCAGTAAAAAACCTCGCATTTTTTTATTCTCTAATTTTTTCCTTATTTATACAAGGTACTGAGGAGAGTGCATTTTCAAAAATATACTATCGAAAGTCAAACGGTTTTCGTACTACTGAGCGACAAATTTAGCGTATTTTATAAAAACAAGCCTCTTTCAGCGCTCAGAACTCTGGAACCATTTACTGCAGAACATTGAACGAGAGCTTATTTTGAAGCTGACATTTGGTAGGTTATGTTAAGAAGTAATCCTAATTTTTATTGCACACAGAGAGACAGATAATCTGATTTTACTTACGTTTAGGCTTTCTGCCAATTTGTAAAAATGTAAAAAAATATTGAGAATAAACCTTGCATTATTAAGAGGATACCGCATTGTTTGGTTAGTGGTACGGCAATAAGTTTCGGGGGTATTAAATAGATTATTTTCACACGCCTAGACTTGAACGGCGCAGTACCGCACGCACTGGCCGAGAGGTGAAGATAAGCGAGCGTTGGGCGTCATATTACTGTGTTTATGAAAACCTGTGATAAAGCTAGCACAGCCATGACTGCTAGACTTCACATCACGTGTTTATGTCTCCTGGCCTTGCTTACCTCGGCTAGTTCCCGTCTCACAGTCAGCTGGTTAGTTCACGCGCGTACTATTTATTTTCTTTATTTGATATTTTCAATACTTTCATATCAACATACCATCAGTAAAATATATGTGTTTATTTGTACAGTACTTTCAATGCGGAATCTAACTATATATATTTTTAAATATTTTTTCCTTGGGAAAGGCGTCTTAATGAGGAAAAATCTAAATTTCTCCATTTCCATAAAAAGTAAGAAAATCTGATAATGTCAATATAAACTTTAATTTCTCAGCATCAAAATAAACCATGATTTTGATCATTGGGTGAAAGGATTTCGGAGCTACATCATTTTAAAGTTGCTAATTTTATGAAAATACGATAAATTTAAATATTTTTAATTTAAACACTATGAAATTATGATGCCTCAAACTTTGCACAAAGCATTGTATCACAGTTCTCTACGTTAGCCGTAGCGAAAATGTGATCGTGCGCCGAGCCAATGAGTAACCTGCAACGTGCATAGCACCTCTGGAGGGAGGCGGACAACCGAAGGGGAACTGACATTAACGGATTTTCATTTTCCTTACGTCAAGCACTTAAATATATTTTTTTAAAGTATAAGGCTACAAACTAATGTTTAGTACGTGTAACGAAGAAAGAAATGAATAAGAAAACATAGGACACATTTGTCTTCAGAATGTCTCTGAGACAGAGTTTCAAAATCAGGAATTATGTCACTTACTGCCAGTCGTAGTTGATCACGAAGGCGTTTGTCTGTCAGTCGTGATCTAAATTTGGTTTTTACTACTTCCATTGTTTAAGATAATTTTGCACAATCGTAAGTTTTTTTTTTTTTCGTTGTTGGTAACTCTGTAGCATCTATTAGATGCTTTATGGTTGTGCTAACAGATGGAGACAAACGTAAGTTGTAGCGAACATGGCTTCAACAGAGCAAGCGAAAGAACGACGCTTCGGATATATTTTATTTTTTTGGCAAAGATTTGAAAAGTTTAAACTCTGTCAGGTCCTTACATCTAGCTTTCATTTTACATCACATTGTAAATCTGTGAGTTTAAATTCAAGATCTAATCGTATTATTCGTACATCTGCTGAAAAAGGATCGACGTACAGAGATAATAATAATAATAATAATAATAATAATAATAATAATAATAATAATAATAATAATAATACTTAACCTTTTAATGTTTCATGAGTGACATGTAGTACAATGTCGTTTTATGTTATACAACCGTTTTCCTCGTAATACTTGTGAACAAATCATACATTTAATATTCTCATATATTGGCAGCAAAAAATGCGTCCTCCCATCCTACTTGAAATTTTCGTTTTTGTAGAGGTACATGATGTCGAGAGAGACATTGCGACGACACGCCACTCACAGGTCAGAGACAAATACAAATGGAACGGAGTTTGACTCCAGTGAGTGAGGGGGGGGGGTTGGGGAGGTAGGAAGCAAGAGAAATGCATAGCTATCATTGCGAGCCACAATGTGCTCGTGAGTCACATTTTCGCCACGGCTGCTCTACGTATAAAAAAAGTTTTATTGTATTTAGAAATTGTAAGGTCAATTTTCTCTATATTTCAGTGGATTTGAGATGGAATAGCTCGTACGTACGTACATATGTACAGGGACATCATTTTATTTTTACTAACATTTTTAATATTAACCTGTCTATACCTTTAGAGAACCGGAAACACCGCTTGCTCCCCCCTCCAAGACTGGAGTTCGATGATACTGGCGTAAAACACAACTCATTCTACTGGGTATAGGAAGGAAGAAAAGTAGTTCATCCATTTACATAAACTAGGAAATATCGCGATTTTGAGTTTGATAATTTTCATTAGGTTTTTCTTTAATCAAAGTACAGTACTGTATTAAGAATAAGTGTTTTTACTCACGAAGTGAGTTATCCATGCGAACGTATTCATTATGCGGTGTATATTATACTGTCTACAGCACATTAGCGTACAATATAGAGAAAGAAGTTAAATTGAAAAATATTCATAATTTGAATATTTAAACACAATTTTGAAAATGGTGGCCGTTCATTTCGATACAGGCTTCCGTTCTTTTGTCCATATTATCGCACTATAGACTATTGCATCTAATTCCAATTGCCAGTTTCGTCCTTCATATTAGTAACTCACGTTGAAATAATTCTGTACCTACTCTACGTACTGTAAATTCAATTTTCACTTCTGCCGGACCCGAAAATATAAAATTACTCAGACATGCTCTCTACTGTCCGTCCAAGTGGTTATGCCGCAGGATTGTTGAAAGGGGGGAAATCACGTGACAGTTATTTACTTAACGAGGCCCTTTTATTTAAGTTAAATTAAACAGCTGTATAATATTACGTAAAGGCCCAATTCCTAAGAGAAATTAATGTTTTCAGAAAAGAGCTAAGACAGCCCAGCTTTTACAGAGGGGCGAGCAGAAGCAGGTGGGGGAAATCGGGATGCGACGTAGGCAAACGGACAGTACCTGTGCGAAAATATGATTCAATATTGAAAGCTCTTTCGTCACTGGAAAACGCGAACATATTTCTGGAACGTACTATACTCAGTAACTCAGTACTGCTTACTATCTGCGGTCTTGGCTCTGTGTGGAGTTGGAACTTCATTAGTAGAAGGGGTGGGAGTGAAGTACATTCAAAAACTCAGGTACAATAAAAATTGAAGTAAAAATAAAATGATGTCCCTGTATATGAAAGTACTATGTAGGGTAAACTAGGTAGTTATTGACCAGTATACGGTGATTGACCGCTTCCTCTTTTCAAGTATATTGTGAATAAACCACGATCGTGATTTCACTTTTTTCTGCATATACCTCTAGTAACAACCCTTATTTGTGGCTATTTATCACTGTTCATCCCACTGAGTTAGTGTCTGTTGTCTGAGAGGACTGAAATCGATTGGAAATGCAACTGAACCTAAACAAGTGTAAGTAACTATAGTAATTGCTAAGAATAATGCACGCAATAATTTATTTATTCTGCAAAGAATACATACATTCTGGTGCTCGTCTTCACACTCATAGTGTGAGAAAAGGTATAAGGTTTCCGTCCACAGAATATTATTTTGTAAAAGTTTTTATATGACATAAAAATGCCCCGTGGTCAATCACTATAAAGTGAATGTCCGCAAACTACAGTGATTGGTTGTTTATAAATTATTTGTTAGAATAACGACCAATTTGCTGCAATTCTATACATGTTATCGGTTAAATGATGGGGATTTTTACAGGACTGATACTATATTATAATGCCTAAGCCAGGTAAAGTGCATTATACAGAGGAAGCTTTACGAAACGCTGTAGAACCTGTCCGCAGTGGAATTTATTTAAATGAAGCTGCCAAGAAGTTTGGTTTCCTGAAAGCAACCTTAGCGTCCAGAAACAAATATCCCGTTGAAGGAAAAGTGTCCTTTGGTCCTCGTCCAGTGCTCGGGAAGCCATTTCTAATAACATCAGAGAAATGACACGCACTTGCTTCTGATAAGGCACAAAAGAGAAAAATGGAAGAAGAGGCAAGAGAAGAAAGGAAGCGATAAGAGATGAGAGAAAAGGCAGCGAGAAGAGTTCTTTTTTATTTTTTAAATTTTTTTAACTTGGTTATTTAACGACACTGTATCAACTACGAGGTTATTTAGCGTCGATGGGATTGATCGTGAGATGGTATTTGGCGAGATGAGGCCGAGGATTCGTCATAGGTTACCTGACATTTGCCTTACGGTTGAGCAAAACCTTGGAAAAAACTCAACCAGGTAATCAGCCCAAGCGGGAATTGAACCCGTGTCCGAACGAAACTCCGGATCGACAGGCAAACGCCTTATCCGACAGAGCTACGCCGGTGGCGAAGAGTTCTTAATGAGAAAGATCAGAACAAGAGAAACGAAACAGACAAGAAAAAAGTGAAAAATGTGAAAATATGTTGATCAACCACTAATAAGTGAGTGTTCAATAACCGTGCAGTAGACGGTCAATCACTAATAAGTGTGTGGTCAATAACTGTGCAGTAGAAGGTCAATAACTGTAAAAGTGGACTTGTTGTGTTTATTTAATTTATCTTTGCATTAAAATTTTATTTTTTCTTTCGTTTATTCATTTTGATTTGTTTATGAATCTTCACTTGAACCAATGCCTTTACATTTCTCTCAATAAGTTACCATTGTTTTTCGCTATTTCATTGTTTTATTATTCATTAGCTTAAGTGGTCAATCACTATACAGTTTACCCTATGTCTGTATCTGTCTGCCTGTAGACATGTGTTCACTTCCACGTCGCAGCAGGGTTAACTGTATTCAGCAACACGTTCCTCGGTTTGCTGCGGTATCCATGTTGATTCGGGAGCCTTATACGTTGTTCCATGTAATCCCGCACGAGCCCCACAAGCTTCTTCAGCGTTGTTATTGTTTCTGGAGCTGAAAACGACACGCGTTGAGCAAGCGGCTGTTTCCATAGCTACGCGGCACACGCCCTGTTCTCCATTTTTTCACAAATGACAGTAAAGAGTTTTAACCGTTGATATTATACTGGTAATACACTTTCCTGCACCAAGTCTTGTATTCAAGTCTGCCTAACCATTACGTTACATTTGAAGCTTCTTTAAAACACGAATACTTTGACTTTTTATCACTTGATCTGGTTCCATTCCCAGCAGTGGCAGTGACTTTTTGGTGCAGGCTTTCTCTCAGTGCTTTCGTTCTCCTGTCAATTCATTCCACCATTGCTCCATCAACGATTCATATATCACTGTCCCAAGTGTGCAACAGCTGACCCGGGACCTGTTTCACAATGTTTAAAATTCTTTAAATTATAAATTTTCTTCCTAAATTGTAAATTTTTGTTTCACAATCTGAGTATTTGAAGTGGAGCTTAAAAAAATTTATATATATTATTTGAACTGGTAATGCAAATTACGGGAAAACGGCTGAACATATTTCAATAAACGACCCCTCATTTTGAAGCTTGGAACTCAAAGTTTTTCGGAAAAATAGTAGTTTTCAGTGAAATATGAATTTTTAAACATAATTTTCCTCTTTTCCAAAATCCGTCTGTCGTCAGTTTTTGAGAACTAGCTAATTGCATTCACGGTCCACTTGATGCTCGCTTCGCTTCTCCTTCGAAGGGAACATAAAGTCGGCCGTGTTGCATTTCGGAATAAAACAAAACATCCACTACAGTAAACAATATTACACGAAGGCCATAATCTGCAAGAATGCTGATATATTTAGAATTGAAATTAAATTCGTTATTAAAAACTTAACTTACTAAAAATAATTTACAGGTTTTATTCTGTGGTGTGTAATTTTCTGGGTACAGCTGTGTATTGGATATTAAAAACTACAAAACTTGAGGTGGTTTGATGATATTATTACCCTTAGAAATTAAATATTATTGTAGTTAATGCCATGATGTGACTATTTTTCATTAATTATACGTATTAATGCTATACTGACGATATGAAAGCGAAACGTTTTGAGGTTATATAAGTAGATGTAGAGAATAATTTAAATTAGATTTTGATTTCCATATTTTACTGAGTGGCGGCTATGTAGTATATGTTACTGAAAGCTATAAAACTTACGTAAGATAATAATATTATTAAAAATCAAATATTTTTATAGTTATTAATCAGGTGGGGTTGTGTCTTTTTCATATATTTAATGGCGGTGTTGTGTAGATAATTATATGCGTGGTTCTCTTCAGTATTGGCTCGAGAGATAATATCTTTCATTATTATGGAAGCAAATAACTTTCAGAATGTCTGGTATTTTTCATTGAAAATAAATCTGAAAAATATTTATTTGAACGTCTAACGAAATTAGTTTGCAGCATTTGCTCCACAAGCTACTAGTATATATATATATATATATATATATATATATATATATATATATATATATATATATACAAATAAATTTTGCATATCATATAAACGTTTTGTTTCACAATAAAGAATTTCACAAATGTCAACATTTTACTTGTAAAGCTACTAATTTTCTACACTAATTTTATTGTCCTTTGGTGTAGGTTTTCGTAATCTAAAACAACATTATCTGACATAAGCTATAAACCTTGTTGCTAGGGAAACCATTCTTCATAACATAAAACTATACCGAAATAGACCCATTACAGCACATTTATTGTTACTTAGTTACCATTACAGTACAGTTTTGCGAAGGCTTTGGAATAATATTGCTCTAAATTTTCAATGTAAAATATATTGTATTTATAGTTTTAAAAATATGATCGTGCAATACACGTTTGTGAAGTGCATTACAAAATCTCACTCTGCTGGCCTTTCAGACTTTTCCTCGATTTTGAAAAAAGCACTTCCCAACCTTGTACTGTAACATAACTATTAGGCCTACGGAAGATATAGGAAAGTTACTTGTACTATACTGTATGCAATGTTCAGTACACCCAATATACGAAATATTTTGTTACTGTTCTCTTCAGTGTACAAAAAAAAGCTATCTACATCTTGCATTCAAATAAGATTTGATGATGCTGACGAACTGTTTAATTGTATAGATTTATTTTACTTTATCGTCAGCTGTGCCAGGTCTGTGGGCCTAACGTCATGAGCAAGCAGATGGTGCGTTGCTGCTGCAGACAATTTTCAGCAGGACGCCAAAATGTGCAAGACGAGGAGCGCAGTGGGAGGCCAACCATCATCACAGACAACCTTGTGGAGCAACGCAGCATCTGCTTGCTCATGATCAGGCTTCGAGACTTTAAGTTTACTGTGCATGCACTATAGGTTGTTGACTCTCTGCAGGTAGATAGAGATGTGTTGAGGTAACAACGTTGCTATTTAGAGTAGAGTACGGTAGTATGGGGAAACACACATGTCTTTTATAAGCATTTCTGTTTAATTATACACAGTGTTAATGGTGGAAATAAGCATGTAGCAATTTTAATTTTTTCATTTATCCTATTGGTCGTCTTTAGGAAGTGCAGTTACAGTACCGAATTGCAATGTACTACAAAATACATTCTCAGTGTCTCAAACGAAAATCTTTTTCGGTTATCTGCCAAAGTTTGTACTGTAGAAAGCTGCGCTCTACGTCGCATGACGTGATAGAAGCGAAACGAAAAAATCTAACATCATTGCAGTCTCTAAGAGATAGTCCTTTATTCTCGGGTGACTCTATGTCCACTAATTTGCTGTTTATGTTACACAATGTTCTATATCCGTTATTTTTACATTAAATTGATTTCCACTTCTGTTTTACGCGTTCAGTACCGGTGTACTTGATGTCTCATTAATTCTCTGCATCATTTTCTAAATTAATTTGAGGGCTTCCGGCATCTCTTGCTCTGCCTTTTCTAACCGTGTAATAGTTTCAGACACAGTTTGTATGAAAACCAAATTATTCGTCAGAACCTTCAAATCCAGAGCGTTTTCCTTTGCGTATTTGTTGGCATTCATTCTACAGTACCCCCACCCACTGTACGCTTTACCACTATACTCAGTACGCCGTTATACGGATTTCCCACTGAACTGCTCTATCGGGTCCGAAGTCTCGAAGCTTGCTCATGACGTTAGGCCCATAGACCTGGCACAGCTGAAGATCAATTTCAATCGGCGCTATGCCCTGTGCATTCAGAAACTTTATCACTGACCGCACCTCTGGGAGCTGGAATAGGAACGTCCATCTTCAACCAATGCAACGAAGCTACTGAGAGCACTCGGGAAGTTCCGCTAGCGCATGCGCCATGCCAGGACATTACTCTATCACGTAACGCAGTCGCTTCGCGCAACATATGGTTTGCTAGCTGTGGGACGAGTGGGAAACTTACTTTATGGACGCGCCTCGTATAAAATGCGAAGGATATCAAATACGCAAAAATAAAACATTTAGACATTTCTACACATCAATAAAGGTGTATGGCAAGGATGTAGTTTGTGGCCATTGGCATTTATCATCTTCTTACAGGGATTACACACTTCTACCTCCTTCGTCTTCACCGAATTGCTGCCACCATCTTGATTTTTGACGCCCCAAACTTCTCTTTCCTTTCCCTATATTTTACAAAACTTCCTGTTGATATTGTGGGGCTGTTTATTTAAATGTTTGTTCATTTAGTCTGTATTCTAATATTTTTTTCATTTAGTGGGAAAACGTTTATTTCCTTTCTGGTTAACGGCTGTGCGGCGGATTGCTAACTCCACGTAAAAGTTATTTACTCAAAAGCTTCAACACCTTTATCAATTTTAAAACGACAAAAATTGGAAAGCAATGTAAATCAATATAAACAAAAAGAATCAAACTGGTTGTATGAAATCAGCTGATCGGATTTCGATTGTAAAGTCAGATGATGAATTACAGAAAGCAAAACAAACCAAAGCAAATTACATAAAGATAAGCCTACAGTATGAAAATATGTACAATCAAAACAAACGTAATGGTTATGCATAAAAATTCCAATGAGAATAATATTTAAAATACGAAAGCAAATACCAGAGTAATTGTTCACTTTCCAATATTTATGAGGTACATTATGAGAATGTATTTGTGATACCGATGTCTGTGTAAGAAGATATAACAAAATAAATCGACTTATACAGGGACATCATTTTATTTTTTATGCTCGACCATGCCGAAATGTAGTAATTATACACCTGGTAGCAGACCTTTAATGCATGTCATTAAAGTACACCTACTCATTAAAGGTCAGGTCTTTCAGCCAATGACGACTCAGGTTACAACTGTTCAGCCAATGACAGGTCAGCTTGCTACCGTTATAAAACCGCAAGTATAGATTATTCTCGGATATGCAATCGAAAGAGAATTAGCGAAAAGTCACGGAGGCTGGAAATCCAATTCTGTCGCAGAAGGTTATGTTCTGTTACTATAATAATTAGCGTAAATAATATTCAAATGAATTCAATTTGCCATCTCGTTTTCCAATGTCTAATTTAATTTCAATGTTATCTCTGTAGGTTCTTATGTCCTAGCAAGGCCAATGTGGACATCTGTTCCTCGGAAAAAATCAATACTTTCGCGTCTGCGCACATCTCACAACATACGGGACATTGCTCCAGGTCATATACAAAAAAATTAATAATATCAAGTTAGAAATATGGTCGAGCATAAAAAGTCGTATGAAACTCGCCTATAATGGTAATTAAGAAACTCGTATGAAAATTATGAAACGAGCGCAAGCGAGTTTCATAAATATCCATACTTACTTCTTAATTACCTTCATTATAGGCTCGTTGCATAATGTACTATAATAACACTTCTAATATTAACCGGGCTATTAAAAATAATCATTTTGAAAATGGTAGCCGTTCATTTCGATAAAGTTTCAGTTCTCTTTGTGCATATTATCGCACTACAGACTATTGCACCCAATTCCAATTACCAGTTTCGTCCTTCGTACTAGTAACTCATGTTCAAATAATTCTGTACCTACTCTATAAAAGAGTACCTTACGTACTGTAAATTCAATCCCCACTTATGCCCGATCCGAAAAGATAAAATTACTCAGACTTGCTATCTACTGTCCGTCCAAGTGGTTTTGTCGCAGGGTCGTAGAAGGGGTGGGGGATCACGTGACAATTACTTAACGACATCCTTTCATTTAAGTTATTTTAAACAGCTGTATAATATTACGTAGACGTCCAATTCATAACAGAAATTAATGTTTTCAGAAAAGAGCTAAGAGAGCCCATTTGCTAGCCTTTAGAGAGGGCGAGCAGAAGCGGGTGGGGGAAACCGGAATGCGACGTACACAAACGGACGACAGTACCTGTGCGAAAATATGATTCAATATTGAAAGCTCTTTCGTCACTGGAAGGCGCGAACATATTTCTGGAACATACTATACTCACTGGCGGCCGGGTAGCTCAGTTGGTAGAGCAGCTGGCTACGGACTGGAAGGTCCAGGGTTCGATCCCAGGTGGTGACAGGATTTTTTCTCGTTGCCAAACTTTCAGAACGGCCCCGAGGTCCACTCAGCCTCCTATAAAATTGAGTACCGGGTCTTTCCGGGGGTAAAAGGCGGTCTGAGCGTGGTGCCGACCACACCACCTCATTCTAGTGCCGAGGTCATGGAAAGCATGGGACTCTACCTCCATGGCCCCCCAAGTGAATTCATAGCATGTTACGGGGATACCTTTTACTATACTCACTCAGTACTATGACCGTAAGGTTACTTTAACTCCAAACGCGGCCTTGGTTCTGTGTGGAGGACGGTTGGAAGTTTACTAGTAAAGGGGGTGGGAGTGAAGTACATTCAAAAACTCAGGTACGATAAAAATTGAAATAAAAATAAAACGATGTCCCTGTATAACGAGATATTAACAAATGTTGGTCGGTATAAAAATAAAACTTCATAATATTTTATCCAAATCAGTGTTTACATCTGAAAGTGAGAGTGTATTTAAATAAAACAGGCGTCTTCACGAGTGGTAACAGCTTAAGTGCTCGCTTTTAGGATTCATAGTTTTAGACTGTCAAAATGCAATGGAACTATAATTGGAACCATCATATTGATCGATTAAACAACAAATGACTACGCTAAAATTTGGATAGTTCTGCACTGTGTTGTGGACCGGATTAGTTCAACGCTTTTAATTTGGTAGTCCTGGGATATCATTAGAAATTCCGGGCATTATTACAAGGGCAGTCGTGGGGCCTTCACCCCTCGCTCCCAGCTTCACACAATCAATTATTAGTATAAGCGATGGATCCTTGTTAGGTCAAGTGAGCATCCAGACAGAGGGACTTCATTTGACGTCCCTGTAAGCTCCACAGAATATCCAGAATAACTGACGAGATATTCAAACGGCTATTCCAAATGTTTCAGAAACTGTTCATAATCTTCAGGAGTTTAGGATATATATAGACAGAAAGATTTAGACATCCCACAGCTTTTGTAACAGTATCACATCCAGATGAGTATCAAGATAGGATAGGATTTTATGATTAAATGAATGCCACTATAATTTTTTTCATTTTTTTTTTGGAACAGAGATTAAGGGTGAATAATTTCGAGGGAAAAATTGTTCCGGGGCCGGGTATCGAACCCGGGACCTTTGGTTAAACGTACCAACGCTCTACCAACTGAGCTACCCGGGAACTCTACCCGACACCGATCCAATTTTTCCTTCTATATCCACAGACTTCAAAGTGGGCTGACAACTGCCAAGCAACCAACATTGAGTGCACACTAACTCTGTGTGACTTTAAATTGTGGTTTCCTGTTTCCTGCGTGTATTATGCAAATCAAGCTTTCAGGTATAACTCAATGTAAAGTTAATTTGAATAATTTAGAGGGAAAAATTGTTTCGGGGCCGGGTATCGAACCCGGGACCTTTGGTTAAACTGTACGTAACAGAAAACCACAATTTAAGTCACACAGAGTTAGTGTGCACTCAATGTTGGTTGCTTGACAGTTGTCAGCCCACTTTGAGGTCTGTGGATATAGAAGGAAAAATTGGATCGGTGTCGGGTAGAGTTCCCGGGTAGCTCAGATGGGAGAGCGTTGGTACATTTAACAAAAAGGTCGCGGGTTCGATACCCGGCCCCGGAACAATTTTTCCCTCGAAATTATTCAAATTAACTTTACAGGGAGTTATACCTGAAAGCTTGATTTGCAGAGATTATGGGTGTTCGAGAATAAGGTTCTTAGGAAAATATTTGGCGCTAAGAGGGATTAAGTTACAGGAGAATGGAGAAAGTTACACAACGCAGAACTGCACACGTATTGTTCATCAGACATAATTAGGAACATTAAATCCAGACGCTTGAGATGGGCAGGACATGTAGCACGTATGGGCGAATCCAGAAATGCATGTAGAGTGTTAGTTGGGAGGCCGGAGGGAATAATAGCTTTGGGGAGGCCGAGACGTAGATGGGAGGATAATATTAAAATGGATTTGAGGGAGGTGGGATATGATGATGATGATGATGATGATAATAATAATAATAATAATAATAATAATAATAATAATAATGATTTACAAAGAATTCAACAATTTGATTTAGATAAGAGCTACATGTATACAAGAGTTATTTGCGAATTAAACAACAAAATACTATGAACTATTAATTAAACACTGAAATACAAACTATGTAGCAGAATTAAGCTAAAATACATAGAATGTTAATACATTTCAAACAATGTTAGATAATAGAAAGAGATTATTATGAGACAATTTTGAAAATACATCACTATCAGGATACATGTCTAAAGGAAGGTGTAACAATGTGGACAGTGATAGTTTAAGTCAGTATGATTAGAGTGAAATGCTAAGAAGGTTATCTTTTAAGCTGTTTTTAAAAGTGTTTATTGTCTTGCAGAACCCTAATACTTTGTGACAGGGAATTCCATTGTCACGAGGTGGCTACTGTAAAAGATAAGGGATTATAGAGACTGGATTAATCTTGCTCAAGACAGGTAGCGATGGCGGGCTTATGTGAGGGCGGCAATGAACCTTCGGGTTCCTTAAAAGCCATAAGTAAGTAAGTAAGTGGTAATAAAAATGTTCCTCCTTTTTTGGTAAAGATATAGGAAAATTAATACATAATGTTTTTTTCTTGAATATGCCACTGATCTCCCAAGAAAAATTTCAGACATTTTACTGAAAAACTGAGCGACACATTTCATTTTGAAATACGCAAATTTTTTAAAATACTTTTTATTAACTCAGAAACTAATTGACTTACAGGAGAGAGAGAGAGAGAGAGAGAGAGAGAGAGAAATAACTCGTCCGGCCTTAATTAAGGATGACCACGAGGATCCGGAAATTAATAGCAAACAAATATAATCAATGAAATATGAATATTGTTATAAAAATAAAATGTAATAATTAATCACCATTGATTATCAATTATAAAATAAAATCTTAGAAGATGACTATAAAATTATACTTATAAATAAAAGATTTTATTTAAAATTAGCATATCCTTAATTAAGGCCTTCTGAGTGGTATAAATGAAACTGTATAATCTGCAGGGAATCTTTAAGAATTTGCGAGATGATTTTTTGAATTTCAAAAGATGATATTGATCATTGTTTGAAAAAATTATATGTACATTTTGGTAAAGAACTCCGAGCACCAAAAAATAAACCTGTCACTGACCAATTGAAGAGACGGATGTTGTACCTGGCGCTAAGGTAGGGAATACAAGGTTCATAAATGGCCCTCTTTTCATGATCAACCTGACGAGCTTGGTTTAGATCTCTCTCCATGCGTATAGTTGGATCTATGATAATAGCCTTTTGTTGTTGCCTGCTTATCGCATCCCATCATTATCTATCACACCGTGATTACGTGTACAAAGAATCAAGGACGTAGCTTGAAAATGTAAAAAATTGAAATTTCGCACATTATCCTCCTGCATAAGACATCTCCCTAAGGGAGGAAGACATCTCTATGTCTCTCTCTGAAATCGAAGCCATATTATTATTATTATTATTATTATTATTATTATTATTATTATTATTATTATTATTATTATTTTATACAGTCATTACTTTATTTTTCCATTAACACTAATATCTAGGTAATTGTCACTGTCTCAATGTAACACGTGCTGTGCTGATCATACTAATTGTACTATTCCTTTAGTTCTGAAATTATATTCATATGTAATAATAATAATAATTATTATTATTATTTTAAGTTAATATTTGTATACCGGTATGTATTTTTCTGTATGTGATTTGATCCTGGTTGAGTGGAAGAGAAGGTCTGATGGCCTTAACTCTACCAGGGAAAATAAAACTATTATTATTATTATTATTATTATTATTATTATTATTCTCCAAATCTATAATCGGAACGCTTGAAATGGTGCAGAACCACATAAATTTCTCCGCCTCTTTAGTGCGGACCGGTGCAAGTCAGAGTGCTTCTCGAATACAAAGTGGCGAACAAAAAAAACTTGTGCTTACAGTCGTTTGTCGTGTAGCTCTCTACAAATGAGCTGGAGCAAGTCCAACCTGGCGAAAACGCATCGGAAAGAACTTGACTTACTCGCAGCAATAAAGATAAAATATCTGTTGAGTGCGAAGTGAAGGAAGGAGCTTTAATAAGTGTGCGGGGTTCGCTATATTTAACCAAGAACAGCGGGGGCCTAATAAAGAAGCGGGATTTATCCTGTCGCTGAAGGATGAAGGCTGTTACTTTACTTTCTCGTTATATGGGAAGGTAACTATATTTCACATTGCTTACAAACCACACAACGACGAAATGATGAAATGGCACAACGTAAACAGCAGCAAAGACCTAAAGCACCTGAGAAACCGATCCTCATCTGCTATCCACCACAGATGTGCGATTTTTAGGTCGGCCTCCTCCTAGACAAAAACAGTCAATAGATCAGATTCATTGTACAGGGACATCATTTTATTTTACTTCAATTTTTATTGCACCTGAGTTTTTTAATCCACTTTATTCCCACCCCCTCTACTACCGGGACATCACTTTATTTTTACTTGCATTTTTATTGTACCCGCATTTCTGAATGTACTTGACTCCCACCTCTAATGTCCTTGTTTCCGTCAGCCACACAAACTTACGGATGCTGTTGCATTCGAAGTCTCCAAGCAGTGAAGCAAACAGTACAGAGTATAGTGTGTTTCAGAAATATGATTGCGTTTTCTATACAAGAAAGAGCCTATATATTGAAGCTTATTTCCAGGGGCAGGTATTTATGGAGATTAATTTTATCATTTGTGTTTTTTAATATTGGGGCCGGCGGAGATTGTAGGAGATTGATTTTTATTTTTGGCGGATATTACTGGAAATTTTGGAAAATACAATTATTTTGAAATTGGAGTAGGCCTATTAACTCAGTATGAATATTAATCTTTAAATAATTAACATTAAATGTTCGTTGGATTCTGGTAAAGGTGCGGTATGGCCAATAGATAATATTTGTTGGACTGAGGCTGTACTTAACACACATTCATTAAAAACGAAAAAAAAAAAAAAAAAAAAAAAAAAAAAAAAAAAAAAACTTGCAGCCCTCAACTTAACGCTTTCAAAAATTATTAGTGAAATGTTGAATCCTCCGTCTTTTGAGTTCACTAATGTAATCAGAACACCTGGAATACCATGTAATGTAGCCTACTTGGATATTATACTTACTTACTTACTTACAAATGGCTTTTAAGGAACCCGAAGGTTCATTGCCACCCTCACATAAGCCCGCCAGCGGTCCCTATCCTGTGCAAGATTAATCCAGTCTCTATCATCATACCCCACCTCCCTCAAATCCATTTTAATATTATCCTCCCATCTACGTCTCGGCCTCCCTAAAGGTCTTTTTCCCTCCGGTCTCCCAACTAACATTCTATATGCATTTCTGGATTCGCCCATACGTGCTACATGCCCTGCCCATCTCAAACGTCTGGATTTTATGTTCCTAATTATGTCATGTGAAGAATACAATGCGTGCAGTTCTGTGTTGTGTAACTTTCTCCATTCTCCTGTAACTTCATCCCGCTTAGCCCCAAATATTTTCCTTAGCACCTTATTCTCAAACACCCTGAACCTATGTTCCTCTCTGAGTGAGAGTCCAAGTTTCACAACCATACAGAAGAACCGGTAATATAACTGTTTTATAAATTCTATCTTTCAGATTTTTTGACAGCAGACTAGATGATAAAAGCTTCTCAACCGAATAATAACACGCATTTCCCATATTTATTCTGCGTTTAATTTCCTCCCGAGTGACTTGGATATTATATAAGAACTTCAAATAAAAAAAGTCCGAAATAAGAACTCAGAATATGAAATTCGCTATAAAACGACGCAATAATAATAATAATAATAATAATAATAATAATAATAATAATAATAATAATAATTCGCGAATGTGTTCATATTTCGCTATTAGAACTCCATTTCGCGATTTGTTGTGATTGTTTTATTCGCATATTATTAATCAGAATCACTTAAGTCGTAAAGCTTAGTAAAAATCTATTATGTCGTTAGTTTCGCGATCTCCATAAACACCTGGCCCTGCTTGTTTCGCACAGGTACGGTGTGTAGCATGACTGAATAACTTTATCTGTGTGGACTGAGCAGAAGTGAAATTAGAGTTACCGAAAGTACGGTAATATGCTGAATAAAGTATCCATTATATGATGAATATAATCGCCTGAAGAGTTGAGTTTGTGAAAAAAAAAAACTGTTACTACTCTACCGTATTTTGATAAAATACGTAAAAGTAATTAACAAACTGAAAATCGTAATATCGTATTTCCCTGTAATATAAATGGATGTACATTACTTTTCTCTCCTCCTATAGCTAGTAAAATGATTTGTTTACATATTGCACTAGTAACACCAAACTTCTATAATGGAAGGGGGGTAACAGTGTTTCCGAGTATAGCCAAGTTAATGTTAAAAATGTTGGTAAGAATAAAGTGATGTCCCTGTAGTAAACATACAATGCAGTCAAAGTCGCCTTACGGTCATAGTAAATAGTACTGAGTTAGTAAGTATAGTATGTTCCAGAAATATGTTCGCGTTTCCCAGTGACAAAAAAACTTTGAATATTGAATCATATTTTCGCATAGGTACTGTCGTCCGTTTGCCTACGTCGCATATCGGTCCCCCCCCCCACCAACTTCTGCTCGCCCCTCTGTAAAGGCTAGTGGCTGGGCTGTCTTAGCTCTTTTATGAAAACATTAATTTCTGTTAGGAATTGGACGTCTACGTAATATTATACAACTGTTTAAAATAACTTAAATAAAAGAATCTCGTTAAATAATTAACTGTCATGTGATTTCACCTCTTTCTATGACCCTGCGACAAAACCACTTGGACGGACAGTAGATAGCATGTCTGAGTAATTTTATCTTTTCGGATCGGGCAGAAGTGAAGATTGAAGTTACAGTACGTAAGGTACACTTTTATAGAATAGGTACAGAATTATTTCAACATGAGTTACTAGTACGAAGGACGAAAATGGTAATTGGAATTAGGTACAATAGTCTATAGTGCGATAATATGCACATTAGAACTGAAGCCTGTATCGAAATGAACAGCCACCATTTTAAAAAATGTGTTTAGATATCCATATTATGATTATTTTTCAATTTAACTTCATTCTCTATATTGTACGCTAATGTGCTGTAGACAGTATAATATACACTGCATAATGAATACCTCCGCATGGATAGCTCAGTTCGTGAGTAAAAACACTCATTGTTAATACTGTACTATATTTTGATTAAACAAAAACCTAATGAAAATGATCACAAACTCAAAAGCGTGATATGTCCTAGTGTACGTAAATGGATGAACTACTTTTCTTCCCGCCTATAACTGGTACTGTAAAGTGATTTTTTTTTGTATATTACACCAGTATCATCGAACTCCAGTCGTGGAAGGGGGTAGCAAACGGTGTTTCCGGTTCTCAACTGTTGATCCAAAGGTATAGCCAGGTTAATATTAGAAATGTTAGTAAAAATAAAATGATGTCCCTCTACATCTATTATCAGCAAAGCTCGGAACTTGGGGACTTGTGTCGTGTGCGTGAGTAAGGTTACAGGTACAACGTACACAAAACTCACGCTGCAAGTGCTCAGGGACAGTCGTGTGTACTAAGAAAGTGGCCACAACTAATGACAGGAAGACGGACGAAGAAACTGTTATGTCGAAGCCAATGACATTCAGGGAATTAAAGGTAAACGGTCTGTTTGAGGAAATAGAAAATACGTGTTATTTCGAATGGGTAATATAGAAGTTTGAAAATACATTTTTTTTTTTTAAATTTTAGATACAGAATTTCGTGGAGAATTCGGAGGAGATACATTATTTTTTTCGAATGGAGAGTTTATATTTTGTAAGTTGTACCACACACAAACTAGAGGCTGGAAACGAAATTCATTGAAAGGCATTGCAGTCCCTCAAATTGTAGAAAAGTCTGTCCATAGCCATGGATCGAGACGTAGAGGGGCTTGTCCTAGTAGTGACACACTAATTGAAAACTATTTTCGAGAAAAATTTAGGATATACTTATCATTCTCAGATACGAGATCAGCTAGCAACTGCTGAAAATCGAACAGAAAACAGTAACAGTGAAAACATTCAGTATTTTAAGTCTGCTACCGAAAAATCTTCGAATGTAGATAGTCATACACTGTAATAAAATGTACATAGCAGAACAGTAAATTTGATATATTTCTCATGTTTATTTTTATTATATGTATGCTATGAAATTACGTGTTTCAACCTACCATAATATTATCAATATGTTGTTGCAGCCAGAAACCACTTTTGTAGCAGACCTGACAGTACCTCCGTGCTGGAAGCGGGAGTTTGTTGACCTTGAAGTCCGGTCGCTTAGTCACGTGCAAAGACACAAGTCCCCAAGTTCCGAGCTCTGATTATCAGGCAGTACATCTCACTTGACGATATGTGTCAGAGGAAGAACAATTGTTTGTACGGACATGAAGTCTTACCAGTGTAATATGTAGCTAGTGGGCAATGTAAGCAATGGAGGAGGTAAAGGAACTGGTCACCCTATCCCATTATCTCCTAGCCTAGTTGCCTCATAATTGGTGCCTTCTTGGTATCACTTGTGAGGTTCAGACCTGTCTTCCGACAGTTGGCTAAACAACAATAATTCAGAAAATTCAACTCGATGATTTGTATCACTCTCACAGAGATGATGGTTGTGTGAGACGTGGAAATCCCACACATTGAGCCAAAAAGCCAGAAACTGAACACAAATGCACAACACATCAACACACAACTTAACTTCAGAACTCTGATCAAAGATGAGTGGAACGTTCCAACCATCTTTCATCATATGATGACGCAGAATATCTGCACGGAAATATCATATGTACTTCAGTACATTATAATGATATATTAATTTCAGAACGCACACACAAATCTTTGCCATTTATCCTAAAAAGGAACCTTATTTAACTACGTACTAGTGATGTCCCTTTTGGATTACTGTGATTCTTTGTTAACCATTATAAACACCAACCTACATGAAAGATTGCAACGTGTTCATAATGCGTGTATAGGATTTGTCTGTAATACTACAAAATTTGACCATGTAACACAGTCTTTCATGGGTGCGTCTGAGAGAAAAAAGAATCATACATATTCTGTCACTTCTATTCAAAATTCTACATACTTTTACTCCGGGGTTTTCCCTCAACCCATTAAGAGCAAATGTTGGGTAACTTTTGGCGCTGGACTCTGGACTCATTTCGGTAGCATTATCACTAGGGCTAGGATTTTGATGAAATTGCATCTTTTTTTTCTAATAAGCCAGAAACATAGCCGCTTTGGTATTTATATGTTATGTGATAAACTGAGTGTTTTAAGACACATTTGTTAGGACATTTTTTTGCATTTTTTGCCTGTTTCAACTCATAAGAGCATCTTCCGTGTTATTCGGACATTTTTGAGGCATTTCCATTTAATTTTGGCCACAAATCTCCATTATTGATATACAATAATATTTATTTCCTTTGATATTTTGTCTACATATTTTGTCCATTAATACCCTTTATTTTTTACTTGGTTATTTAACGACGCTCTATCAACTACGAGGTTATTTAGCGTCGATGGAGTTGGTCATAGTGATATGATATTTCGCGAGATCAGGCCGAGGATTCGCCATAGATTACCTGACATTTGCATTACGGTTGGGTAAACCCTCGGAAAAAACCCAACCAGATAATCAGCCCCAGCGGGAATCGAACCCGCGCACGAGAGCAACTCCGGATCGGCAGGCAAGCGCCTTAACCGACCGAGCTCCGCCGGTGGCTAATACCCATTATTTTGTATAATATTTTAATCGTTTTTCTACACAAATATTGCCCTTTTAACGTAGTACACCCCATGTAATGGATCAGTCCAACCACCCCTTCAATATAGACTCCTCTATACTTACTAATTCCGTATAAGAGTGGCCTTGTGATAGGCTACATGGAAACAACATTAATACTACTACTTACTTACTGGCTTTTAAGGAACCCAGGTTCATTGCCGCCCTCACATAAGCCCGCCATTGGTCCCTATCCTGAGCAAGATCAATCCAGTCTCTACCATCATATCCCACCTCACTCAAATCCATTTTAATATTATCTTCCCACCTACGTCTCGGCCTCCCCAAAGGTCTTTTGCCCTCTGGCCTCCCAACTAACACTCTAATATGCATTTCTGGATTAGCCCATACGTGCTACATGTCCTGCCCATCTCAAACGTCTGGATTTTATATTCCTAATCATGTCAGGTGAAGAATACAATGCGTGCAGCTCTGCGTTGTGTAACTTTCTCCATTCTCCTGTAACTTCATCCCTTTTAGCCCCAAATATTTTCCTAAGCACCTTATTCTCAAACACCCTTAATCTCTGTTACTCTCTCAAAGTTTTACAACCATACAGAAGAACCGGTAATATAACTGTTTTATAAATTCTAACTTTCGGATTTTTTGACAGCAGACTAGATGACAAAAGCTTCTCAACCGAATAAAAACACGCATTTCCCATTTTTATTCTGCGTTTAATTTCCTCCCGTCCACACCTGTGGAGTAACGGTCAGCGCGTCTGGCCGCGAAACCAGGTGGCCCGGGTTCGAATCCCGGTCGGGGCAAGTTACCTGGTTGAGGTTTTTTCCGGGGTTTTCCCTCAACCCAATATGAGTAAATGCTGGGTAACTTTCGGTGCTGGACGCCGGACTCATTTCACCGGCATTATCGCCTTCATATCTTCAGACGCTAAATAACCTAGATCTTGATACAGCGTCGTAAAATAATTAAATAAAAAAAATAAATAAATAATTTCCTGCCGAGTGTCATTTATATTTACATGGAAACAACATCAGGTAAAATAATTAATTAAAGTGTACCACTTAGAAAAAATTATGTAAAATTAAATAAGCTTAAATGTTGATACTAGAATTTAATTTAATTACTAGTCTAAATATTAAGTACCATTTTTTTCCTACTAAGCCAATTTTAGAATGTAAGATCAATTTTTAGGGCATTTTTAAGGGCATTATTGAAAGATTTTTTGGTCATAAACGCATTGTTTTTATGACTTTTTTATGGTTTATGGGTCATCAAAATCCTAGCCCTAATTATCACCTTCATTTCACTCAAAAGGTAGATAACCATTGCAGTTGACAAAGCGTCGTAAAATAAAGCGATTAGAAAATTCTCTACACCCAAAAAAAAAAAAGTGCACTTTCGTTCGTTGCAATGTGCTGATATCTGAGATGTTTACAAATTGCTTGCACGCGACTGTACAAAAATTGCAATGCGGGTCAAACTAGTTGCCATGGCAGGCAGCAATGTGCATCATACAAGCAGCGGGTCTGGTCTGACGTAACGGCGACCTCACATTTACTTGTCCTCTAGTGTGACTTCATCGGCCTTCACTCGATTTAAAACGCAGAGAATTGAAACAGTTCAAACAATCAACATCGAGGCCAGACCATCCCAGTGGAAGTCCTCTACACGCTGTCGTTTCCGAACTCCTTCCTCCCGAAAAAAGATACAAGGGGAGTGAACAAAACTGATGAATTCACTGGTAAAACGATGGTGAGCGACAGCGACTTGGGCTGCTGTTGCAGTACGTGCCTGTTTCTTTATTATCAAAGGCACAAATAAATTCTGACGCAAGTCACTTTCAGGGGCAGGAACTAAATTAATTAATCTTTCAGTGTTCCATTCCCAGACGCAGCAACCACTTGATCAGGGCTGCCAACTTACCTGCAAGAACTCCTCTCTTGTTTTCCTCTACGAGTATGTCAGCAAGATTTAGAATTTTCTGAGCATCGAACTCTGAGAGAACACTGTTCATTAATTTCATGTTGAAGTTTGCCGATAAGCTATTAATGTTGACTATAATTATATGTGTACAAAACCGCCTTTGTTTATCATAAAGTAAATAAATTTTCATTAAATAGATAAATTTTCATTAACGTTTTCGAAAATTTATTTATTTTATGATAAGCAAAGGCAGTTTTGTGCACACATAATTATAGTCAAACTGTTCATTAATGTTTATATGAAACAACGAATCAAAGTCAGGTTAGGAGAAGAAATGTCAGAAGGAATTGAAATTAGGAGAGGAGTACGTCAAGGATGTCCTTTATCACCTACCCTGTTCAACATCTACTTGGAGCAGTAGTGTCAGAGTTGTAAGCTCCAATACCGGTTGTGGAGCTAGATCGGAGCTTGAACTTGCTTATGTCTGTGGAAACACCGGAGCACGCAACCAGTCTAGTGGAGCGCTCCGCTCCGTTTAGTCCCTGTCTGACATCGCTGACTTGGAGGATTTAGTAAAGAACTGTTTTCAGAACATGGGAGGAGTAGTAGTAGGAGGAAGAAGAGTAAAATGCCTAAGACTTGCTCCTGATATGGCGTTGTTAGCAGAAGAGGAAATGATACTAAAGGATATGCTACTGGAGCTAAATGACAGCTGTGAGCAGTATGGGACGAAGATAAATGCAAATAAGACAAAGAGCATTGTCATAGGAAGAAAAATACGGAAGATAAACTTGCGAGTCCACACCTGTGGAGTAACGGTCAGCGCGTCTGGCTGCGAAACCAGGTGGCCCGGGTTCGAATCCCGGTCGGGGCAAGTTACCTGGTTGAGGTTTTTCCGGGGTTTTCCCTCAACCCAATACGAGCAAATGGTGGGTAACTTTCGGTGCTGGACCCCGGACTCATTTCACCGGCATTATCACCTTCATATCATTCAGACGCTAAATAACCTAGATGTTGATACAGCGTCGTAAAATAACCCAATACAATAAAAATAAATAAACTTGCGAATTCTAAATGAGGCAGTAGAGCAAGTGGACAGCTTCAAATACTTGGGGTGTACTGTAAGCAGTAACGTGAGCTGCAGGCAGGAAGTCAAAAGGAGCATAACAATGGCAAAGGAAGCTTTTAATATAAAAAAGGACATTTTCTGCGGGCCTCTGGAAAAAAGAACTAAGATATTAGTGAAGTGCTTTATACGGAGTGTGGGATTGTAAGGGGCAGGAACATGGATATTACGACGAAGTGAAGAGAAGCAAATAGAAGCATTTGAAATGTGGATATGGAGAACAATGGAACGTGCGAAGTGAACAGAGAGAGTAAGAAATTAAGCAGTGTTGGAAAAAGTGGGTGAAAGAAGAATGATACCGAAACTGATGAAGAAGAGGAAAAATAATTCTTTACTGAATTTCTAGACAAAGCTTGTGTGTTTAGTTTGCTACAGACAAAAAAAAAAAATCAGTTTTCTGTGGTCTGTGAAAAAAGTGAACACTCCATTATGTCATAGACCTATGAGAATTTGAGAAGTAAACTTTTGAATTTAAATTGAACGATCGTGGAGAAGTGTTTGACAGAAAAAAAACGTGTTTAGTGATGCAGTAAGCATTGTTACTAAACGTAGAGCAACACTTAATTTTGAGCATGTGAATGCACTCACATGTTTAAAATCATGGATAAACCAGTATTAGTTAGTGAGTCTTCATACTTTTTTATTTGGGTTTGTCTCAAAAATCCCCGGAGAATTGACACAATAAATTATAAGCCTACATAATAAATATGTTAGTAAATAACTAAAATAGTATTGTTTTGTAATAGAACGGTACAGTATATCGATCGTCCAGTTCAAAAGTGCGACAACTCAAAAATTGTCATTTTTTAGTTATTTATACTACTGAAAGCCCCTTTCGGAGCTCTTTCCGATTCAGTATTGAGATAAGTCATATTTACAACCAAAAAGAAAAAAAAACTGAATAAAGTGCTTTAGAAATAATTATAACTATGGACTTTACAAATCAATTATTAGTACATTTCGAAATGTATCAATTAAAATATGTCTTAGTGAAACTTACAGCAGAGTCCGTATAGGCCAGTTTCTATCTGATGCTTTTCCAATTCACTGCGGGCTGAAGCAGGGAGATGCATTGTCACCTCTACTTTTTAACTTTGCTCTAGAATATGCCATTAGGAAAGTTCAGGATAACAGGCAGGGTTTGAAATTGAACGGGTTACATCTGCTACTTGTCTATGCGGATGACGTGAATATGTTAGGAGAAAATCCACAAACGATTAGGGAAAATACGGAAATTCTACTTGAAGCAAGTAAAGCGATAGGGTTGGGAGTAAATCCCGAAAAGACTACGTAAGCTTATATGATTATGTCTCGTGACCAGAATATTGTACGAAATGGAAATATAAAAATTGGAGATTTATCCTTCGAAGAGGTGCAAAAATTCAAATATCTTGGAGCAACAGTAACAAATATAAATGACACTCAGGAGGAAATTAAACGCAGAATAAATATGGCAAATGCCTGTTATTATTCGGTTGAGAAGCTTTTGTCATCTAGTCTGCTGTCCAAAAATCTGAAAGTTAGAATTTATAAAACAGTTACATTACCGGTTGTTCTAAATGGTTGTGAAGCTTAGACTCTCACTTTGAGAGAGGAACAGAGATTAAGGATGTTTGAGAATAAGGTTCTTAGGAAAATATTTGGGGATAAGAGTGATGAAGTTACAGGAGAATGGAGAAAGTTACACAACGCAGAGCTGCACGCATTGTATTATTCACCTAACATAATTAGGAACATTAAATCCAGACGTTTGAGATGGGCAGGGCATGTAGCACGTATGGGCGAATCCAGAAATGCATATAGAGTGTTAGTTGGGAGGCCGGCGGGAAAAAGACATTTGGGGAGGCCGAGACGTAGATGGGAAGATAATATTAAAATGGATTTGAGGGAGGTGGGATATGATGTTAGAGACTGGATTAATCTTGCTCAGGATAGGGATCAATGGCGGGCTTATGTGAGGGCGGCAATGAACCTCCGGGTTCCTTAAAAGCCATTTGTAAGTAAGTAAGTATCAATAATGAACTCATTTCTAATTGTCGTGGTTATGAACCAGAACTCTGTTCGTTTCTAAGTGATTTATTTGAAACTTTCAACTGAAGATGTCTCAAAACTTGTTTTTTTTTTGAGTTGTCGCACTTTTGAACTAGACGATCGATATACCAAGCTTACATTTTATACATACTTATGCTTACCACCAAACACAAATTAAATATAACAATAATTGTGTCTTACAGTACATTAAACCTTTTTTTTTTTTTTCAAATCAATCAAAAGTAGATTAATCGATTAAATTCAAATCGTTAATCGATTTTGATCGATCGACAACACTACTTTTTTAAGTTCCTAACTTACGTCACACTTGCAAAAGTAGCGGGCGTCTCCTTTCATATTGTCAGCATGACGAAAGACTACCGGCAACACGACACAGTCCGTACAGATTAGAAATAGGCCTAATTTTCAATGTCCTTGCATTGAACAGTAGTAACTGCAGCACAAACGCTACATGGATCATTGAGTTGTGAGCAGTTTCAATTATTATTAATGTTGGAGGATCGTAAAACTGTTGCATGCGTTTAGAGCCTCTATTTGCGTCGTGAGCCTCATTAGGGTCGCGATCTGTTGCTTGGCCCGCCGATTTTCTTTCTCAAAATTACTCGATAACTGCATTACATCCTTTAATGGCCAATTACACGTCAGATTGCCGTCTGAACAGGTCTCAAAAACGCCTGTGTGTCTGTCTCAGGTGCGAGATATGATCTCGTTTAGAATCGCTCCAAGCGCAAATTGTTACATTTTAGATTATTTTAATTTCTTCATAAACAAGTTTTCCCACCTCCCCGTCCCTCCACCCAAGTGTCCAATGATTGATATCCAAAACATGTACCTGGGTGCAGAGTGTCTTGTATAAAAGCTGGCCGAATCTGGATCCACTGAATTGACTAGCAGAGCCCCAACCATACCTTTTCCCCTATTTTCCTTTCTTCTTTCTTTCCGTCCTACCATTTATTTATTAATTTTTAATTTAATCATTCATTTTTCATTCATTCACTGATTTAGTCATTCATTTATTCGTTCGTTCAGTTATTTATTCATCTATTCATGTTTATCGGTATACACAATTGATTCTTTCTTTATTTTTTCAATTTCCTCTTCATTTAACCATGTCGTTCACATTTTCATCTTTCTTTGGATCTTTTTCCGTTAATTAATTTTCTTTCTCCTCTCTTCCTTCATTTTTTCCTATCCTTGTATGTTGATTATTTTTTCTTCTATTTATTTCTTTAATATTGTGAATTTATTTCAACTCAACAACGGAATTTTATTCTTCCAACAATAATTCCTTTCTACAATTCACCTTAAACGCTCTCGTCAACAATAGGATTTTCACTCAACACGAAATTCGTTATAGCACTCCACTGACGGCAATGACAATTTACTTGGACTATTACGAACAACAATGAACTGTTAATTTTAACTAATATTTACAAAGCACTATTTACAAATCAGAACTATCAGTTCTCAGTTCACAGTTCTTCTAGCTCAGTCACTCGAGTTCACAGTATCTCGAACCACAGACCTTCAGAGACAGTTCACTGTACTCGAACTCAGGTCCCTCCAACTGCGGTCCACTGCACTCGAACTCAGGTCCCTCCAACTGCGGTCCACTGCACTCGAACTCAGGCCTTCGGATGCTGACACAGTTGCGGACGCACACTCGAGCCGAACTCCGGTACACAAGACTGGCTTGCTTGCTCTGACTTACTCACTGACTGAATAACTGAAAAACTCCTCGCGTTCACTTGCGCGCGTAATTTATACTCACACCACAGTTTATGGAAAGTACGAGTTCTGGATAGATCGCGATATTTCGACGCGTGTCTCCATTCTCGAATCATCTCGCACGCTGCTGCTCCCCTCCTTCACCGCGCGTAGCCATGCCCCAGGAGGCAGATGCGCGCGCAACCCGCCCAAAGACGGCCGACTTAGCCTCTCCTCCGTCGGTCGTGAGATCGAATCTCACGTGGGCGTCACAATATTTTTCTTTCATTCGTACTTTCCTTTTCTTACTTTTTCTGCGTTTCTTTCTTATTTCCTCCTTCTTTTATGTTTATTTGTTTACTTTATATAGCTATTCATTTGTTTTCTTCATCCTTTGTTAAGATTTGTTGATTCATTTTCATTATTTTCTTCGTGTTCCTTTAATTTGTTCCTTCATTTTATTCTTTCTTTATTCTTTTTTCCATTCGGTTCTTCTTTCTTTTCCTCTCTATTTTTTTATTCTATCTTCCTATCCTTATTTGAAGGGCTCAGAGCCAAAGGCGACTAACCCACAATTACAAAATGAGTAAATAAGAGTTGATATTAAGAGGATCGTTATAAAAATGATTGGTTTCACAATTTATTTTAAATGGTCTACATTGAATAAACAGAAAAAAATATCATGAATCTATAACACCAATGTATAGTTTTGAAAAAAGGCTTACTAATGAACAATACAAAATTGTGGGTTGGTCGCCTTTGGCTCTGAGCCCTTCATTTATTTTCATTTCGTTGTTTTACTCTTTCATTATTTCACTTTTTTCTTTCTTTCCTTATTTACTTTCTTCCTTTATCACTTTCATTCTTCTCTCTCTCTCCCTCTCTCTCTCTCTCTCCCTCTTGCTTTTTAACCCCTTCAGGCCTGATGTACATTATAGTGTACATTGGTTCTTTTTTGGGAAGTCTTCGATACTTTTAAGTATTTTGAAAAATTCAACGTGACAGAAATGAAGAATATTATTTTTGAAACATTTCGATACCTGAATTAAAAATAAAATTTAAAATTTTGGGGCCCCAGGGGTCAAAATTGTCCCCAAATTTTGATTTTCTGTGAAGACTTGATTTGGGAATTTTGGATCCCCAGAAAGATTATGTGACCTGTTTTTTTTTTTCAATTTTTTAAATATAAATTCAGGTGTGAAGGGGTTAAATAATGTTTCCTTTATTACTCATATTCATTTCTTCACAATCTCTACTGTACTCCAACCAGGAGAAAGTCTCAGGGGAATGAGACGCAGTGGGGTAATACTGTGAATGAATGTTGATGTCATAATATGTCATAAGGTCACGCACGTGGGTAAACGCATATCCATTGGCTAACTCTCAAAGCACAAACGATAACACTGATACACACATACTTATACTATCCTAGTTACAAAATTAGATCACAGTTAATCTCCTGGTCTTTTAATCCCTCCATACAGGAAATAACATATGCAGGAGAGCGCATGTTTTTTAAACTGACGTTATAACGGTAATATTATCTACTTCGCTCCAATAGATAACGCAATAGTAAGCACATTCCTTTCACGGTAATCTCCTGGTTGGAGAACCTACATGTGTTTTATTAGTTTCATTCTTCATTTATTTTGTCTTTAGTAGCCTTTAGCTCCTGTGACCAGGGCCTGACGTTACGCAACGGAAGCGCAATATTGATAACATGGAGCAAACAGACTTCAAGCCGAGTAGTCGTCCAGTGTTGCCAACTTTAGAAAAATTTCCCTAGATTTAGGAAAAACATACGCAATATAGAGAAACAGGGTAACTAGGCTTGATTCTAGGGACTTTTTTGGGCAGTGTTTTAAGATTTTCTCGCTCATAACACTCGTTTCCTGATTCAAAGTGTACACCAAATTTTCTAAAAATGTTCACTTGAATGAAGTTGATTTGAAAAACTTGGCGTAATTACTCCACATTCTGTCCTTGGCGAAACAGGTATGTCAATTGCTTCATTAGCAGCTGAGATTATTTCTTATGTAGAACAAAAAACAGATAAATGACACTGACAGGAAATGGCGATTATTGCACAATATTACTATTCCTAATAAAGATAAATATATGTATGTGAGGCTTCTTCAGGAGGAAATTGCCCAGGTAAAGAAAATCATATTACATGAAATTTCCACCCCTGTTAATCTCGTTGAGCATATTTTGATATTACCACACTATACAGCTTCTATGGAGGGGGTTTTCTCATTTGTAATGAAAACAAACATAAGGAATGAACTTGCGAGCTGAACAATAATTTCTGGCCATTGCAAAGTAGGAAAATAATATAAATGGGTCTTTGCTACGAGTTTTATATTACCAAAAATGGCATTGAATAAAAATCGGGTAATAATAATAATATAATAATAATAATAATAATAATAATAATAATAATAATAATAATATAATAATAATAATAATAATAATAATAACTATTATTATACAAATCTAGTCTTTCAGGTAAGGCTCCCTGTAAAGCAGATTTGAATAATTTCAAGAGAAAAATTGTTCCGGGGCCGGGTATCGATCCCGGGACTTCTGGTTGAACGTACCGGCCCCGGAACAATTTTTCTCTTGAAATTATTCCAATCTGCTTTACAGGGAGCTTTACCTGAAAGACTAGATTTGCATAATATATACGTTTCTGTGTACGTTAACAGAAAACCACAATTCCAAGTCACACAGAGTTTGTGTCCACTCGATGTGGGTCTCTGGCGTTTCGTCAGCCCACGCGAGTTGTGTGGATATAAAGGGAAAAGTTGAGACGGTGTCGGGTGGAGTTCCCGGGTAGCTCAGTTGGAAAGAGCGCTGGTACGTTCAACCAGAGGTCCCGGGATCGATACCCGACCCCGGAACAATTTTTCTCTTGAAATTATTCATAACTATTATTATTATACTTTATTGCCAGAATGAAGATACATATTGATTTTTTTAATATAAAAACTCTCTAGCACCCCAGAAAAAGTTACATACTCGTGCTCAGGGGGCATTCCACATACGTTAGGCCTAATGTTAAGACATTTTATTGAAAAACAGAGTAAAAGTAATAAAAGAAAAACAGAAAAAGAAAAAACACATATCACAATAATTGAACTTTACATTTTTTTCTGTTAACAGCAAATTTTAATAGATTTTTTTAAATAAGGAGCATTAGCAAATTGTATGTTTGGGAATTTATCTATTATCATGTTATAAAGCCTTGGACCGAAGTTGCTACTGCGATTATATGCTACAGTTGTAGTACATTTAGGAACTGTCGAGCATATGTTGTCTGATCTTTCGGTTTTATATTTATGTGAATATAAATTAAATATGTTTCGGTTTTTATATACGAAATTCAGTAATACATTGTTATATATTTGATGGAAGTCAAATACTTTAAATTCTGAATACAGCAGCTCTGAAAGATAATCAAGAGCTTTGTTAAGGCATATTTTTATTATTCTTTTCTGTAGCAGAATTATTGGCACGAGGAAGGAACTGTCCGTTACTCAGGAGGAGACGACCGGAAAGAATGTGACCTTCTTGACTATCGCTGCTGATTATTATAAACATCGGTCAGATAAGCATCCCAGTAGCCAGGTTATTCCTCGTACAGGAAACATGAGTAACAATGCGTATGGAAATTAAAGCTAAGTTGAACAGAAGGAGACCTAATGTTTCCGCTTACTGCAGTACAAATATTGCACGTGTTGTCTTACGTTATCTGTTCACATCCCTTCCTCCTCAGTCCGCTCTCGTCTTGTCCTGAGTCACCGACAGTACTATAAGCACTACCCTATCTTGTGTATTCTGTTTCTTGTTGAATAGATACTGTAATAAGCCTACAAAATTGCAATAACTGATTTTTTTCGTTAATATATTTTGCAGTTTTTAGGGAAATTTAGTCCTTTCTAGGGAGAAAACAAGCAATAGCTAGGGAAATTCCAGCGCATGGGGTGGCAACACAGTAGTCTTCATGTGATCTCCAGCCGCTTTGTTTTTGTGGCCACGTTGTAATCCTAGATGATGAGATGACTAACGACCGTCGTCAGACGTGACAGAGGCATTGGCAGCCTAAATATCGAGACAGTTGATTCAATGTTTTTAAACAAAGGAAACGCTTGAGCGCCGTCCTCAACCTCAAGCTAATCAATCAATGTAACAATTAGACTGTTATGCTGTGTGCAAGCATCATCATTGCAAGTGGCGTAATTATGACGTCACGCAGATGGCGATTGAGTGATGTCATCGCGCAGGATGAAAGGAGTCACGCGAAAAGCGCAGCAGAGCATTGCCACTGTCTGATGCGACTCTACAGCTTCCTTTATTTTGTTGTTACCATTCTTCTTACAATCGACACAAGTTGAGATTCTGAAATTGGTCTCACCATTGTTTTTGTTGTCCCTGTCTTGTCCGACCTTTTGATCCGCACATATTTCCATAGATGTGAAATAATCCTTGAAAGGTTGCGACAGGGTACTCTTAAATGAATAGAAAACATATAATACAGTATTACGTTTTGTTATTAAATGCACGGTTAATTAGATAGTTAAGTTGGAAGTTGCAGCAGTCTGGCAACATCGCCGCTAACATACTCCTCTTTCTTCTCGTAATACAGATGTAAGAGGTCAGGTCTGTCTCCCTAGGTGAACTACATACTACCTCTCTCTGTCTACAACGTTGCAATCTGTTCGTATCGTTCAGTGAATTAAATTAGGGTTAAGTTAAATTTACACGAAAACCGTCCATGCTATTGAAATACGTCAGAGGTATAAATTATTCTTTATTAGATTTTCTACCGATCTACACAAAAATGACGATCCTGCTAACAATAAAATTGTTACCGAATAAGAGGGTGTTAAACATTTGGGGAAAAAAAAAAAAATTTTTTGTGAAAACTATGAACTTTTCACCGATATAGTATTACTTTTTAATTACTCTACTTGATATGAAATTTTGTAACACAAAAATCACGATCCCACTAATAATAAAATTGTTACCGAATAAGCGGATGTTAAACAATTGGAACAAAAACACATTTTTTCTGAGAAAACTATGAACTTTTCACCGATATAGTATTACTTTTTAATTACTCTACTTGATATGAAATGTACAATTTTTAACAAGAAGAAGAGGATGTTAAACAATTGGAACAAAAACACATTTTTTCTCAGAAAACTATGAACTTTTCACCGATATAGTATTACTTTTTAATTACTCTACTTGATATGAAATGTACAATTTTTAACAAGAAGAAGAGGATGTTAAACAATTGGAACAAAAACACATTTTTTCTGAGAAAACTATGAACTTTTCACCGATATAGTATTACTTTTTAATTACTCTACTTGATATGAAATGTACAATTTTTAACAAGAAGAAGAGGATGTTAAACAATTGGAACAAAAACACATTTTTTCTCAGAAAACTATGAACTTTTCACCGATATAGTATTACTTTTTAATTACTCTACTTGATATGAAATGTACAATTTTTAACAAGAAGAAGAGGATGTTAAACAATTGGAACAAAAACACATTTTTTCTCAGAAAACTATGAACTTTTCACCGATATAGTATTACTTTTTAATTACTCTACTTGATATGAAATGTACAATTTTTAACAAGAAGAAGAGGATGTTAAACAATTGGAACAAAAACACATTTTTTCTCAGAAAACTATGAACTTTTCACCGATATAGTATTACTTTTTAATTACTCTACTTGATATGAAATGTACAATTTTTAACAAGAAGAAGAGGATGTTAAACAATTGGAACAAAAACACATTTTTTTCTGAGAAAACTATGAACTTTTCACCGATATAGTATTACTTTTTAATTACTCTACTTGATATGAAATGTACAATTTTTAACAAGAAGAAGAGGATGTTAAACAATTGGAACAAAAACACATTTTTTCTCAGAAAACTATGAACTTTTCACCGATATAGTATTACTTTTTAATTACTCTACTTGATATGAAATGTACAATTTTTAACAAGAAGAAGAGGATGTTAAACAATTGGAACAAAAACACATTTTTTCTCAGAAAACTATGAACTTTTCACCGATATAGTATTACTTTTTAATTACTCTACTTGATATGAAATGTACAATTTTTAACAAGAAGAAGAGGATGTTAAACAATTGGAACAAAAACACATTTTTTCTGAGAAAACTATGAACTTTTCACCGATATAGTATTACTTTTTAATTACTCTACTTGATATGAAATGTACAATTTTTAACAAGAAGAAGAGGATGTTAAACAATTGGAACAAAAACACATTTTTTCTCAGAAAACTATGAACTTTTCACCGATATAGTATTACTTTTTAATTACTCTACTTGATATGAAATGTACAATTTTTAACAAGAAGAAGAGGATGGTAAACAATTGGAACAAAAACACATTTTTTTCTGAGAAAACTATGAACTTTTCACCGATATAGTATTACTTTTTAATTACTCTACTTGATATGAAATGTACAATTTTTAACAAGAAGAAGAGGATGTTAAACAATTGGAACAAAAACACATTTTTTCTCAGAAAACTATGAACTTTTCACCGATATAGTATTACTTTTTAATTACTCTACTTGATATGAAATGTACAATTTTTAACAAGAAGAAGAGGATGTTAAACAATTGGAACAAAAACACATTTTTTTCTGAGAAAACTATGAACTTTTCACCGATATAATATTACTTTTTAATTACTTTACTTGATATGAAATGTAGTACAATTTTGTATAGCTCATCTAAAACATGATTGTATATTGACTTATTCTGTTTACTATGTATTGTATATTTTTGTATAGCTTAACTGATGAAATGTCTATGCTGTAAATTGAATAGTAGTCTGTAAAGCTCAACTTATGAGTTTTATGTGCTTATAAATTGAATTAATCTGCACCTGATATGAATTGTACAATTTTGTATAGCTTAACGAAAATATGTAGAAATTTGTTATGACATCGATTTCTAATAAAACAAAAATAAATATGAGAAGCAAACTATCAAAATCTAACACGAATAATTTTGAGGGAAAAATTGTTCCGGGGCCAGGCATCGAACCCAGGACCTTTGGTTAAACGTACCAACGCTCTACCAACTGAGTTACCGAGGAACTCTATCAGAACCCGATCCAACCAACAACCGTCAAGCAACCAACATTAGGTGCACACTGACTCTGTGTGACTTAAATTGTGTTTTTTTTTCTGTTAACGAACAGTGACGTGTATTATGCAAATCAAGCTCTCAGGTATAACTCCCTGTAAAGTTGATTTCAATAATTTTGAGGGAAAAATTGTTCCGGGGCCGGGCATCGAACCCGGGACCTTTGGTTAAACGTACCAACGTTCTACCAACTGAGCTATCCGGGAACTCTATCAGAACCCGATCCAATTTTTCCCCCTATATCCACAGACCTCAAAGTGGGCTGACAACCGTCAAGCAACCAACATTGAGTGCACACTGACACTAACCACAATTTAAGTCACACAGAGTCAGTGTACACCCAATGTTTGTTGCTTGACGGTTGTCAGCCCACTTTGAGGTCTGTGGATATAGAGGGAAAAGTTGGCTAGGTGTCGGGTAGAGTTCCCGGGTAGCTCAGTTGGAAGAGCGTTGGTATGTTTAACCAAAGGTCCCGGGTTCGATGCCCGGCCTCGGAACAATTTTTCCCTCAAAATTACTCAAATCAACTTTACAGGGAGTTATACCTAAGACCTTGATTTGTAAAATCTGACACGTCAATTTTTAGAAAAAACCGTTCAGATGCCAAAAACTTGCATCTTTTCTATGAACAAAATATTTTCTGTGGTGAGATATTAAAGATTATTATTATTATTATTATTATTATTATTATTATTATTATTATTATTATTATTATTATTATCATTTGCGATGATGATTATTACAATTCGAAGTAAGTTTACCTCAGTCTCAAAGGCTTTAATTATTTGCTATAGACTCTTATAAAATTTCACCACATAGAAAATTAGTTTATTATAAAGACACGTATTAGTAGCATTTTCTGGAAATAGACATGTCAGGTTTTGACAGACTGCCCCTCATATCGTCACGTGTATGCAAGAACTAGGTAACTCGAAATTTGCGTTTTTTAGTTTCCTCTTTTACAGCATAGCAAAAATCGCACAAAATGTAATGCAGGATCTAGGTAACTGATCCATCTAAATGCGACAGGCTCATGTCGTTGATTTACTGGCATGTAAAAGAACTCCTGCGGGACAAAACTCTGGCACACCGGCTACGCTGATATAACCTCTGCAGTTGCGAGCGTCGTTAAATGAACCATAATTAAAAATTTTCTCTGGTGACATATTATTATTATTATTATTATTATTATTATTATTATTATTATTATTATTATTACTATTATTATTATTTGTGATGATGATGATGATGATGATTATTAGAATTAGAAGTGGGTTTACCCCAATGCACCTCAACCTGAAAGGCTTTAATTATTTGCTATAGAATCTTATAAAATTTTACCTCAAAAAGAAATAGTTTATTGTAAAGACACGTATTTGTAGCATTTTCTGAAAATAGACATGTCAGGTTTCGAAAGACTGCCCCTCACATGTGGTGCGATGTGCAACAATAATGTCCGCTGCGTACATTCCGATCGGTCTCTGTCTTGTGTAGATGCGAGGACTGAAAGGAGGACTGCCCGTATGATGAACGGTCATTAAGAGCCCTTTAATTTAATTTACGGTGTAACTCAGATGTAGTCTGTACTTGCTGCTACATACAAACATAATCCAAGAGCTTCCAGGAATGAAATAATGAAAAACCTTATTTTAACTGCAGCTAAAACTGCAGTAAATGAATGCAATTACGCGCACATTTTTACCGGTAATGATAATAAATAATAACATATCTCCAGCACGAAATTACAATGGAATTCTAAGTCGGAATAAAACCACACAAGTCGCTGCTTTCAACAAATTCCCAGGCCTGGCGACTGCAGTGTCAGTCATTTTGAGACGCGATCCGGGCCATTTTAGGTTCATGCGCATGTGGAGGCATGGCGGTGTTTGAGACAGCGTCAGTCACTTGTCAGCCTCACTGTTCTTTGTAGACAGATTTGATTCTGCTGAAACTTCCATAAAACCAAAGACCATTAAATTTCAGGTTTTTCATATAAAGGTAGAAAGGGTTTTGAAGTACAGCTTGATCCAGGGATTTTGGTCCCTGCAAAATGAAAGCAGATAGACCAGTGACCGGCATGTTCCGTGCTCTGTGACGTCACACCACGGAGTCTCCTTGCTCTTTGCTACGCAATCTCTGCATACTGAGCACAGCGAGGAGAGAAGGTTCAACTGAACAGTGGTGGTACGGCGCCTATGCAATGACAGAGCGCGATCCATTCGTCTGAGGTAGTACGGGAACAGCACAATTACAATACATTTGTACGAAAACAAAACTGTACAACCGTGATAAATCAATGTAATAAAATAGTTTGGTTTGTAATCAAATTTAATATACTTATAATAATATGAAATTCATAATACAGCCAGCTGCAGAAGCGTTTGAATTTTGTAAATGAGGCACCAACTTCAGACATCTTGTCGTAACCTGATAGTACATCATTTATAATACGAAGTTGTGAATAGGCAGAATTTTTAGCAATAATGTTTCTCAACTTACATTTCACTTTTTGTGAAATTAGTGAATTGTCATTTTGGATAACGGTTTGTGATTTTATCCACAATATTAAGGGCTTCTGAGAGTTGAAGTTTAGACGATTCTAACAGAATGATGCTTTTGGACACGATTTTAAAATTAGAATCAATTAACAGGATATCTTCCAATAGCTGTTCAGCAACAGTGTAACTGTCTATGCTATCCAATGCATCAATTTCCTCCATTATTTTGCTGTAATGTTCTGCATAATAATTAACAGCATCCAACCACGTTCCCCAATGGGTCAAGACTGGCTGCGGAGGTAAGGGTATTCCAGGGGCAATTATTTGGAACAGCAACACTCTCATTGTAGTATGTTCGATTGAATTCTTCGTGTGATTTTGAACGTACATTTTACCAATATAAAAACCGTTTAAGTGACCATCGGAGGTGGTTACTTTGCAGTCGCTCAAAATGTACGTAACTCTTCACTGCAATGCACATATCCAAGGATGATGTATCTTACATTAAATTTTAAGAGTTAATATATCTCACTACAAAATAATTGTGTATTTACATGTTTAGACATTTCCTACTTCAACGATCATTCATTATATTTCTTGAATGCAGGATACAGGTTTTATTGTAACCGCAGTATAATGCTCAGTGTTTACATCAGAGGTATACTCCATCCGTTGCATGCCCCCTTCTCATAGTCTATACCGCGTGCGCAGTAAACCTTGCGATTCTCGTGGCAATTCCGCGAAGTCTACTAAGAACTATTTCAGTATCATAAATTCTTTAAAATATTAAGATCTGGAAATCGATTTCTGAAGCATTACAATGTTTACCTTTTATGTTCAAAAGTTAAACACAAAGAAAGAAAGAAAGAAAGAAAGAAAGAAAGACAGACAGAAAGAAAACAGCAAGAAGAGGAACTGCAACAGCTAGTTTTCTTCGTTTCCCGGTATTAAAGTCTATTTTGTCAGAATTTATTGAAGAATGCGTACGTTGGCCAGGCCTGTTAGAAGCTCTCACGACCTGCTTCCCATTACCGGGTATGGCACTTGGTAAACTCTATCATTTGGGGGTATATAAAACTCACAACATGCCCTTTTTATAGCCGGTGTTTTAAGAAGGGTGATAACCATATCCGAGCTGATAGCGCATTCCTGATCACGATGATCAAGGCCCAATTGGCGGTTTCAATCAAAACCAACATTTTAATTGAGCATAAGTAGCCAATAAGTTTTAACGGCGCTTGCGTGAGGGAGAGTTCGCGTGGAGGCACCACACCCTTAAATTGTGGGAAATTACTGTGATTTATGGGCTCGCCTGATCCAAATCTTCTGCCGTGTTCGTGGTGCACTATGCGACCGCCGCCATTTTGCAACTCGACAGAAGAAACAGTCGAAGAGTAGTACAAAGGGAAATCAATAGCTGATATAATGCAACTGGTAGGGGTCCACTAATTTTATATTACCATCATCTTTATCAATAGACTATCTTTAAAGACATCAGAACAAGAAAATGTGTCGAATAGGTAGGCTACCCCCACTTACTTACTTACTTAAAACAATTGGCATTCATACAGTCCTCTCTGTAGATTGAAAACTCAAAAAAGTTTCATATCCATGGTTCAAGAATTAAAACAGAAAATCAATATCACGAATTTAAAAGAAAACCTACAAATTAAACCAAACCCTTTAACTCTATTAAATATGGAATATAATCTAAATTTAACAGAAGAAATACTGAAATCAGAAGTAAAACTGAAATACTAAAACAATTGTCTTTAGAGACAATTAATATTAGATACCCTCCACAAAACTGGCTTCATTTATACACTGACGGATCCTTGATCTCCAGAGAACAAGGTGCCGGTGCAGGTGTTACGTGCTGTCTCTTCTCACTTTATAGATCTCTTGGGTATGGAACAACAAGTTTTGATGGAGAAATCATTGCAATAAGTGAAAGTCTCAGGAATCTTCTATGCCACATCAGTAAATTTAAAAATGCAGTTATATTGTCAGACTCCAAAGCAGCTATTCTATCAATAGTCTCTAAACACACACCTTCATCTCAAACAGCAGAAATAACTAAAATGCTCTCTCAATTAATATCACTCAATAAAATAATTGTATTCCAATGGATACCATCCCACTGTGGAATCCTGGGAAACGAGAATCCGGATGCTTTAGCAAAGAAGGGCAGCACTGCTACTTACAGACCTGTTACTAAATCTACATATTAACCTGTGAAAAGATTTATTAAATCTACATACTTAGACTTCAACAAACAAAATTTGATAACACAATCCCATGGGAAAAATGGAACTCTCTGGATCAAAATCCACAGTTAATTCCCGATTTACCACGAAAATCGTCTGTAGATGCATTTAGATTGACAACAGGCCATGATTGTTTGGCCAAACACCTGCATAGAATTGGAATATATCAGTCCCCTAACTGTCCATTGTGCAAATCAAACCAAGAAATGGATTCGGAAACCTCAAAATCTGTGCTTCAGTGGCTGGTCATGATAATATCTTTGAAAAATATTGGAGTGCAAGAGGTCAAATGACTTTATTGTCAAACGCCTGGCATTAGAAAACAACAACTTACTTACTGCCTTTTAAGGAACCCGGAGGTTCATTGCCGCCCTCACATAAGCCCGCCATTGGTTCCTGTCCTGAGCAAGATTAATCCAGTCTCTATCATCGTATCCCACCTCCCTCAAATCCATTTTAATATTATCTTCCCACCTACGTCTCGGCCTCCCTAAAGGTCTTTTTCCCTCCGGTCTCCCAACTAACACTCCATATGCATTTATGGATTCGCCCATACATGCTACATGCCCTGCCCATTTCAAACGTCTGGATTCAATGTTTCTAATTACGTCAGGTGAAGAATACAATGCGTGCAGTTCTGTGTTGTGTAACTTTCTCCATTCTCCTGTAACTTCATCCCTCTTAGCCCCAAATATTTTCCTAAGCACCTTATTCTCAAACACCCTTAACATATGTTCCTCTCTCAAAGTGAGAGTCCAAGTTTCACAACCATACAGAACGACCGGTAATATAACTGTTTTATAAATTCTAACTTTCAGATTTTTTGACAGCAGACTGGATGGCAAAAGCTTCTCAACCGAATAATAACAGGCATTTCCCATATTTATTCTGCGTTTAATGTCCTATCGAGTATCATTTATATTTGTTACTGTTGCTCCAAGATATTTGAACTTTTCCACCTCTTCAAAAGATAAATTTCCAATTTTTATAGTTCCATTTCGTACAATATTCTCGTCACGAGACATAATCATATACTTTGTGTTTTCGGGATTTACTTCCAAACCTATCTCTTTACTTGCTTCCAGTAAAATTCCCGTATTTTCCCTAATCGTTTGTGGATTTTCTCCTAACATATTCACGTCATCCGCATAGACAAGCAGCTGATGTAACCCGTTCAATTCCAAACCCTCTCTGTTATCCTGAACTTTCCTAATGGCATACTCTAGAGCAAAGTTAAAAAGTAAAGGTGATAGTGCATCTCCTTGCTTTACCCCACAGTGAATTGAAGATGCATCTGACAGAATCTGACCTATACGAACTCTGCTGTACGTTTCACTGAGACACATTTTAATTAATCGAACTAGTTTCTTGGGAATACCAAATTCAATAAGAATATCATATAAAACTTCTCTCTTAACCGAGTCATATGCATTTTTTAAATATATGAATAACTGATGCACTGTAGCCTTATACTCCCATTTTTTCTCCACATCACGTATAATATAAGATGTTGCAGTAGATCGTGTCGGTTGCCATTGCCTTATTGTGGGACAATCAAATTGAATTAACAGACAACGCTTTTACTGGAAACGTTGTTGTAGAAAGCAATTTATTAATCTGTACTTACTTTTTAAAAAAATTGCATATTTTAAGTAGTGTTCTTGATCGATCAAAATATTTAATCGATTAACTATTAGAATTTAAACGATTAATCGATAGATTACTCGAGTTTTGATCGAGTTGAAAAAATATTCTAATAAACTGTAATACACAACTACCGTTAAATTTAACTTGTGTTCGGTGATAAGCGTAAGTATTAAATGTTGTATAACTGTAGGGTATATATATTGTATTTTAATTATTTACTAACATATTTATTATGAGGCTTATAATTTATTATGTCAGTTTCTCCGGGTATTTTTGAGACAAACATAAATAACAAAAATTATGAAGACTCACCTAGTTAATACTGCTTCATCCATGATTTTAAACATGTGAGTGCATTCACATGCTCCGAATTAAGTGCCGCTCTACGTTTAGTAACAATGTTCCCTGCATCACTAAACACGAAAAAAACTTTTTTTCTGTCAAGCACTTCTCCACGATCGTTCAATTTACATCCAAACGTTTCACCAAGTTTACCTCTCAATTTCTCATATGACATAATGGAGTTTACACTTTTCACAAACCACAGAAAACTGATTTTTTTTTACTTTATCACACTAAACACACAACCTTCATATACAAACTCAGTACAGAAACTGCAACTGAAAAACTACAGCGGTCGAAACGGAAGACTGGCCCCTACTGTAATCCGAAGTACTAGAGTTTAGAAAGAGAAGAAGGTAGTTAAGTTCTCACTTGCACACAGTGTAGACATGGTTATTTTATAAGGGATGAGGGGACGAATCACAGAAATGTATGTATTTCATAATGCTAGGAAGATTAGCTGACAACAAGGTTCAAGTTTTCTTGGAAAACCTTAAAACTTAGTAAGGGTTTCGCAATGTGTTTCAACTTTCAATAGAGGTAGACTAGGTCACTGTCCTCATATCTCCATCTCTTTCTGAAGTGTTTGTGCAAAGATTTTCCCTACGCTACTTGGTTTACAGTTAGAAAATAGCAGTACTATTGTGCTTTTAAGTAAGCAATTTCCGAGAGAGAGAAATATTGTCGGAATTTTTAGTATGAGCTTGTATTAACAAAATAATAATTAATATCAATTACAACCGATTAATTTTAATCGACTCGATTATTTGATTAAATATTTTTGATCGATTAATCTTACAACAGAAATTGATCGATTAATCGATTAAATCCCACGACACTAATTTTAAGTGATCTCTACGACAACAAACACATTCTTGCAGTCTGTTTTGAAAGCTCGCCATTACTCTCTACAATACACACGATAGATGGCTCTACTTTCATTATTTGTGTTTTCTTTTAACTGCATTATGGTGCATGGTCTGTTCACAAAACCAAAGAGGACGCCATCACAAAAGGGACATTCTTTCCTTCACTCTGTGATGCAGCTGTAGAGACTGAGAAAGGACAACCTTTCAGAGCCACTAAATTCACGATACAGGATGACAGGTGTAATGTAACAACAGGAAGCGTGCAAAAGGGTTATCCATGTTTGATAGCAAATCGGCAGGGCACATCCGAAATACGGGTTATTTAAAATGCAAACCATCTTGAGCTCAGACAGAACAGCTGTTCGAGATCAACGGAGGTGAAACTGCCAGTGCCTGACACTGCAACGAATTAAATTTATATTGCAACGTATAGACCTCTATTTACTATCAATTTGAATGCAAAGTACTTTATGAAGTGAGCAATGACGACTTCCCTGCTGACAATGGATAAGCATAGAATGAATACTTGCAAAAGCACTGAACATAGACCTACTTTTAAAGTGAGCACTTCTGTTACGTAGACATACATGTACGTGCACATTGAGCAGGGTTGAGAAAAACCCGGGTATTTAAAAAAAGACCCAACCCAGTGGGTTTAACTGGGTTTTTATGGGTTTCTTGGGTTTTATTGGGTTTTTCTCTAATGGGTATTAAATAGTTCAATTTCGTGACTAAGTGATTCAGAACACCAACATATTCTAAGAACTACTTTCATGAGCAAAAACTGGTAAATTAAATAAGCAAAGATTGGTAAGTTATTATTAAATATTCTTAAGTTGGCAGCCTGCCCTTCCACTATCTTGCTAATATGTTAGATCCACGATTCAGAGGGGCAAGAATAACTGCAGATCAAGAGGAAAGTGCAGAAAATTGGCTCACAGAGATTCATTCATAGTGGGTGACAAGTGTTATGTCTTTTAGGATTGCTGATTCTGATTATTTTCCTGCTACTATGTTTTCTGACGCAGTTGTACAACAGTTCAGTCCAAACAAATGGTGGAAAATAATGGAATTGAAAACAACAAAAAAGGGGAACTTGCCAAGAGGATTTATTAGCTTTGTGAAAAGTTTAATTTCTTGCCCTGCCAGCACTGCATCCATTGAGAGAATCTTCTCCACCTATGGGCTTGTTTGGTCAAAGTTAAGGAATAAGTTAGGAGAGGAAAAAGCTGAGAAATTAGTGAAGATCTACAGATTTCTGCATGTTAAGGAGGACTGAATTGTGATGTAGTTAATATTAATACCATTCTACAATAAAACACCGTGTTGATGAAAGTAATTTTTTCTTTATAATGAAACATTACCTAATTAATAACTTCTGCTGACAAATTGTTATAGTAAATAAATATGATGCACCTTTTTGTAATATTTTGTATGTTGATTAAATTACGAGAAATAAATATATGGGTTTTTTTGGGTTTTGTGTCGGGTTTTATTGAAGGGTTTTTTTTTAAAAACCCCATATGGTTTTTTTGGGTCGGGTTAAATTACAACAACCCTGACATTGAGGCACTCAGAATACAAGTGGTGCAAGTCCACAGAAACTGTTAGTGACTTATTCATTGTTTCATAAAAAAAAAAATCAAATGCAGAAACCAGTGCACATTTATTTATAGACACAAAATACCTTTTCACCTATATCATACGAATATAAATACTTGAAAGAAAATTTATGTTTGAAATTAAACAATGACAAATAAACCATTGACTTGCTTCACTTGTCCGCTGAAAAGGTTGGAATATTTCACATGGCAATATTTTCAATGTAGCCTACATTAAATTATTCACTTGCTTATGACTTTGACTTGCTTAACAATTCTCCATCAGTATTAATAATCATAAATAATTACAATAATATCCTGAAAAAAGGCTTAAGTTTATATTATACATTTGTAAGATGTTTTATTAATAATATATTATAATCTGCACACATAAGAACAACAGTTCATGACTTGAGCAGTTACTTAAAAAAAATGAAACACAGTTATAACATAACCATAACGTAACTAATACATAACTAATTATATGAATTGTTCATTCCTCTTTTATTATTATTATTATTATTATTATTATTATTATTATTATTATTATTATTAGCGAAATTTGGTCCGTAGTTATTACAAACTTACACAATTTAAAAATTGCACTGCGTTTTGTTGTGTGATAAATATATTTGTAATATTCTTTTTTAAAATAATGCAAAGAAATGAACTCGAAGACTGAAATTCATGATATTCTAAAATCAGTTATAATGTTTCTGTAAAGCATATTAAAAATCAAGTGAAGCCATTTTGTAATAAATCTTCCTGTAAATCTAATAGAAAAAGAACTTCTCAAATATCTAACAAAAAAAAAAAAAAACTGACGAGTTTTGGGAATTGCCAAATTGCCAAATTTGGGCCCCTTTTGCTTTTTTTAACCTAATACTCAAATTTAGACTTTATTCGTACGGTTGTTCAGTACACAAGACATAGTACGTTTCAAGGAGAAAACAAGAAATTTCAAATTTACAGTATCCTATTCCCTTAACTTAGTGTCGTACTAGCATAATTATGTTGCTTCCAACACAATCTAGATTGCGCAAATCAAGATTTCAGGTATAACTCCCTGTAAAGTTGATTTGAATAATTTCGAGGGAAAAATTGTTCCGGAGCCGGGTATCGAACCCGGGACCTTTGGTTTAACGTACCAACGCTCTACCACTGAGCTACTCGGGAACTCTAACCGACACCGATCCAATTTTTCCCTCTATATCCACAGACCACAAAGTGGGCTGACAACCGTCAAGCAACCAACTTCGAGTGCACACTAACTCCGTGTGACTTAAATTGTGGTTTTCTGTTAACGAACAGTGACGTGTATTATGCAAATCAAGATTTCAGGTATAACTCCCTGTAAAGTTGATTTGAATAATTTCGAGGGAAAAAATTGTTCCGGAGCCGGGTATCGAACCCGGGACCTTTGGTTTAACGTACCAACGCTCTACCACTGAGCTACTCGGGAACTCTAACCGACACCGATCCAATTTTTCCCTCTATATCCACAGACCTCAAAGTGGGCTGACAACCGTCAAGCAACCAACTTCGAGTGCACACTAACTCCGTGTGACTTAAATTGTGGTTTTCTGTTAACGAACAGTGACGTGTATTATGCAAATCAAGATTTCAGGTATAACTCCCTGTAAAGTTGATTTGAATAATTTCGAGGGAAAAATTGTTCCGGAGCCGGGTATCGTACCCGGGACCTTTGGTTTAACGTACCAACGCTCTACCACTGAGCTACTCAGGAACTCTAACCGACACCGATCCAATTTTTCCCTCTATATCCACAGACCTCAAAGTGGGCTGACAACCGTCAAGCAACCAACTTCGAGTGCACACTAACTCCGTGTGACTTAAATTGTGGTTTTCTGTTAACGAACAGTAACGTGTATTATGCAAATCAAGATTTCAGGTATAACTCCCTGTAAAGTTGATTTGAATAATTTCGAGGGAAAAAATTGTTCCGGAGCCGGGTATCGAACCCGGGACCTTTGGTTTAACGTACCAACGCTCTACCACTGAGCTACTCGGGAACTCTAACCGACACCGATCCAATTTTTCCCTCTATATCCACAGACCTCAAAGTGGGCTGACAACCGTCAAGCAACCAACTTCGAGTGCACACTAACTCCGTGTGACTTAAATTGTGGTTTTCTGTTAACGAACAGTGACGTGTATTATGCAAATCAAGATTTCAGGTATAACTCCCTGTAAAGTTGATTTGAATAATTTCGAGGGAAAAAATTGTTCCGGAGCCGGGTATCGAACCCGGGACCTTTGGTTTAACGTACCAACGCTCTACCACTGAGCTATTCGGGAACTCTAACCGACACCGATCCAATTTTTCCCTCTATATCCACAGATCTCAAAGTGGGCTGACAACCGTCAAGCAACCAACTTCGAGTGCACACTAACTCCGTGTGACTTAAATTGTGGTTTTCTGTTAACGAACAGTAACGTGTATTATGCAAATCAAGATTTCAGGTATAACTCCCTGTAAAGTTGATTTGAATAATTTCGAGGGAAAAAATTGTTCCGGAGCCGGGTATCGAACCCGGGACCTTTGGTTTAACGTACCAACGCTCTACCACTGAGCTACTCGGGAACTCTAACCGACACCGATCCAATTTTTCCCTCTATATCCACAGACCTCAAAGTGGGCTGACAACCGTCAAGCAACCAACTTCGAGTGCACACTAACTCCGTGTGACTTAAATTGTGGTTTTCTGTTAACGAACAGTGACGTGTATTATGCAAATCAAGATTTCAGGTATAACTCCCTGTAAAGTTGATTTGAATAATTTCGAGGGAAAAAATTGTTCCGGAGCCGGGTATCGAACCCGGGACCTTTGGTTTAACGTACCAACGCTCTACCACTGAGCTATTCGGGAACTCTAACCGACACCGATCCAATTTTTCCCTCTATATCCACAGACCTCAAAGTGGGCTGACAACCGTCAAGCAACCAACTTCGAGTGCACACTAACTCCGTGTGACTTAAATTGTGGTTTTCTGTTAACGAACAGTAACGTGTATTATGCAAATCAAGATTTCAGGTATAACTCCCTGTAAAGTTGATTTGAATAATTTCGAGGGAAAAAATTGTTCCGGAGCCGGGTATCGAACCCGGGACCTTTGGTTTAACGTACCAACGCTCTACCACTGAGCTACTCGGAAACTCTAACCGACACCGATCCAATTTTTCCCTCTATATCCACAGACCTCAAAGTGGGCTGACAACCGTCAAGCAACCAACTTCGAGTGCACACTAACTCCGTGTGACTTAAATTGTGGTTTTCTGTTAACGAACAGTGACGTGTATTATGCAAATCAAGATTTCAGGTATAACTCCCTGTAAAGTTGATTTGAATAATTTCGAGGGAAAAATTGTTCCGGAGCCGGGTATCGAACACGGGACCTTTGGTTTAACGTACCAACGCTCTACCACTGAGCTACCCGGGAACTCTAACCGACACCGATCCAATTTTTTCCTCTATATCCACAGACCTCAAAGTGGGCTGACAACCGTCAAGCAACCAACTTCGAGTGCACACTAACTCCGTGTGACTTAAATTGTGGTTTTCTGTTAGTGTGCACTAGTGTGCACTCGAAGTTGGTTGCTTGACGGTTGTCAGCCCACTTTGAAGTCTGTGGATATAGAGGGAAAAATTGGATCGGTGTCGGTTAGAGTTCCCGAGTAGCTCAGTGGTAGAGCGTTGGTACGTTAAACCAAAGGTCCCGGGTTCGATACCCGGCTCCGGAACAATTTTTCCCTCGAAATTATTCACAATCTAGATTGTTATCAATCTTTATATAAAACAAATAAAATGAAATAATTAGTCGCATAGCACGGGCGCTAGAAAAAAGAGGAGTGGGGATAAAAAGAGAAACCAAGAGTCAGGAAGTGATAGGGAAGAAAGTAGTGAAAAGATTAAGGGTGCGAGTGTAAGTGGAAATCTAGTATGTGAAAGTGAAAGCGTGGGGGGGGGGTAAAAGAGGAATAGAAGAAGAAATAAATTGAAAGAAAGACAGAGATAGAAATAAAGCAGACAATAACATTAAAGAAAGGTCAGAACCTGCGACAGCGGAGGTATTAGATATGATTAGAAAATGTGGGGAAAGTGCAAGTAAAGTTGAACTGTAAAAGATCGAGAAGTATAGGGGAGAGAGAAAGTGTATAAGCAGATGTGTAGAGATAAATATAAGTATTTATAGGAAGTGAGAATAGTGAGAAAGGATTAGGTTAGGTTATTTTAGGACGCTTTATCAACATCTTAGGTTATTTAGCGTCTGAATGAGATGAAGGTGATAATGCCGGTGAAATGAGTCCGGGGTCCAGCACCGAAAGTTACCCAGCATTTGCTCATATTGGGTTGAGGGAAAACCCCGGAAAAAACCTCAACCAGGTAACTTGCCCCGACCGGGAATCGAACCCGGGCCACCTGGTTTCGCAGCCAGACGCGCTGACCGTTACTCCACAGGTGTGGACAAGGATTAGGTGTAAGTGGATTAGTGATAAAGTGAAAGTGAGCGCAAATAGGAATGAGTGAAAACAGTGAAAAATGGTTAAGAGAAGTGAACGAGTGACAGCATAAAATTAGTACTAACATTTGAACGTGGGAACAGTAAATGAATATAAGAGAAAGATAGGAGAAAAGGTCAAAGAACAAACAGGAAAAATAATTCAATATGATAATTTATAGAGAAAAAGTGAAATTGAGATTTTAGTGAATAGTAGTTAGAGGAAAAAGGAGGTTTGAAAGGCGTATATAATATTAGATATATTAGGATTAATGATCAGATAGAGAATAGCAAATGAAATCTAGGAGAAATAATGAAGGGGAGATTGGACAAGTAATAAAAGAGGTACATAGTGTAATTGGGAATATTTGTGTAGACGTGTACTGCAAATAATGTGTTGTTGTAATAATATGTTAATGGTGGCACCGGATACAGAAATGTGAGGTACACCATTACATGTAAAGATGTGCTGTGACGAAATACATCATATCATATCATATCATATCATATCATATCATATCAATTAATCGCATAAGCCCAACACTAGAAGAAGCAATTATTTCATTTTTCGAATATGAAAATAATCGAATGATTATGATTCGATTAAAAATCAATCGATTACCCCCCACTTTTAATTTCTATGGAAATTTTTCATATTATATTGTGACAGCGACGTGAGAATCGAACTCACGACCAGCGTCCCGCTGGGACGGCGCGCGGCGGAGAAAGGGGAAAGGGGCCCACGCGACGAGAGGAGATCGCGCGCGCAGCTGCTTACGGAGGGAAGGGGGAACGGACCTTCCCGGCCCTTCCAGAAATGCGTCGAAGTGGAGATATCCAGATAATTCTCTACACACCTGTAGAAGGTTCTCGCAACTATGATTTTGCTATAAAAGAAGAAGCGCCAGCGAACTAGAGCAGAGTTTTCAGTTATTCAGTCAGTGAGTAAGCCAGAGCAAGCAAGCCAGACTTGTGTGCCGGAGTTCGACTCGAGTGTGCGTCCGCATCTGCGTCAGCATCCGAAGGCCTGAGTTCGAGTGCAGTGGACCGCAGTTGGAGGGACCTGAGTTCGAGTGCAGTGGACCGCAGTTGGAGGGACCCGAGTTCGAGTACAGTGAACTGTCTCTGAAGGTCTGTGGTTCGAGATACTGTGAACTCGAGTGACTGAGATAGAAAAACTGTGAACTGAGAACTGGTAGTTCTGATTTGTAAATAGTACTGTGTAAATATTAGTTAAGATTAACAGTTCATTTTTGTGCGTAATAGTCCAAGTAAGTTGTCATTGTCGTCGGTGGAGTGCTATAACGAATACTGTGTTGAGTGAAGATCCAATTGTTGACGAGAGCGTTTAAGGTGGATTGTAGAAAGGAATTATTGTGGTGAATAAATTACATTGTTGTAACTAATAAAATTCACAATATTTTATTTTTAGCTTTTATATAAGGAATATAACCATATGTTATACGTGTCTCTCTCTCTCTCTCTCTCTCTCTCTCTCTCTCTCTCTCGTCGACCTGGTTGGCGAGTTGGTATAGCGCTGGCCTTCTATGCCCAAGGTTGCGGGTTCGATCCCGGGTCAGGTCGATAGCATTTAAGTGTGCTTAAATGCGACAGGCTCATGTCAGTAGATTAACTGACATGTAAAAGAACTCCTGCGGGACAAAATTCCGGCACATCGGCGACGCTGATATAACCTCTGCAGTTTTTTTTTATTGGGTTATTTTACGACGCTGTATCAACATCTAGGTTATTTAGCGTCTGAATGATATGAAGGTGGTAATGCCGGTGAAATGAGTCCGGGGTCCAGCACCGAAAGTTACCCAGCATTTGCTCGTATTGGGTTGAGGGAAAAACCCCGGAAAAAACCTCAACCAGGTAACTTGCCCCGACCGGGATTCGAACTCGGGCCACCTGGTCTCGCAGCCAGACGCGCTGACCGTTACTCCACAGGTGCGGACCCTCTGCAGTTGCGAGCGTCGTTAAATAAAACGTAACATTTTTTTTTAACATCTCTCTCTCTCTCTCTCTCTCTCACGGACGCACACACACACACAATGAAAATTTATAACAATTTGTTACTGAAGACCAGATATAGAAATCTAACTCAACTTTCTGTTCAATTTTCCTACATCGAGTTAAATTACGTACCGTCCAAACAGATAGTTTTCAACGCACAAACCTTGAGAGAACTCTCTCTCCCTCCCTCAGCCCATCACACATTGATTCCCGTAGCAAACTGCCAGCTATCTGTTATCTGCAGGTCGTTCG